>NW_016810765.1:5214318-5283953 GCF_001698545.2 Rhinopithecus bieti | reverse complement strand
ATGGCGTAAACCCGGGAAGCGGAGCTTGCAGTGAGCTGAGATCCGGCCACTGCACTCCAGCCTGGGTGGCAGAGCGAGACTCCATCTCAAAAAAAAAAAAAAAAACAATACAAATAGTTTAAATAACATATTATGCTGTATGTATACTTACTTAATAAGCACGACAAACTTATGAGATAGATATGATTGGCATCCCCATGTTACACATGAGAAAAATGAAGCTTTGACTTACCTAAGGTCAGACAGCTATATGGAGAGTGGGGCTTTGAAATCAGGCAGCCTGGCTTTATAATTTGTGTTCTTAAATATTATACTAGAGCATACTCTATGCTATACACTAAATGCTGTGCTATGCTCCCTTTCTCAGAGGGATTCATCCTTTCTGGTTTTACTTAATATTTATGCCAGTGTTATTTGTTTTACATTTATCTCAGATAACACATCTCTTAGGGGCAGACTATTTCTCTGCTTTTTTCTGTGTAAAGTCAACCGAAGCAACTTGTATAGTTAATCACTTACTAAATTCCTAGTCATAACAATGACATAATATATTACCAAATTCTAATAACATCACAGAAAATAAAACGTTGAAAACATTTCTTCCCTCTGATGTTCCCCTGAATGTGACTGATGCATTTACGCTACAATTTTTACAAGATATTTACATTAGGTTTGCACAAAATATTTGGAAATCCACTTGGATAAATTATCCCGAAAGCTAGTAAATGACCCTTTTATGCTTCTTTGACAAGATCAGAGGCAGTAGCCAATCTTTACTATCCTAAAGAGAAAGGGGAAAACAACAAACTGAAGCTGAAATGGCACACAGGACCTCTAAAGTTATATTAGAGATGTTCTCATCTTGTTATTCGTACCCTGTCATAGGCAAACAGCTTAAAAATAGACAAGGGAGCATTCAGGCTTCTTGCAAACACAGGTGGGTACAGCCTCCATCAACACTGGCTGTAAATGGCAGACTGGGGAGAAGGAGGGAAGTGGATATTCAGGGCATGTGAGAGACAGGGCACTCTAGACTGGCTGCTTAGATGCAACTGTGAGAAGAGCCCAACTCCCCAGTGGCACCCACTATGCCTCCCCTGGCCCAAATACCCCTACTCCCAGGCCAGGTTGCCTTTTCTGTGATGCATCACTCCTCTGAACACACACAACACTTAGAATCTGAATTTCCACTTGGCTTAACCACAGATCAACGATCCTGTCCATTATCTCCTTCTGTGGGAGGCAATAGAATAGATTTAAAATGCAGCCTGGAGACAAACTTTGCATGCTCAGGTTCTAAGCCCTGCCACTTGCTACCTGTGTGATGCTGACAAGCTTCCTACCTCTTTTAAAACCTCTGTTTTCCTATTTGTAGAGGAGGGAAAATAATGGTTTCCCAATCCTGGGGTTATGGGGTTATTGCAAGGATCAATTCCAGCTAATGTGTGTGAAGTGCTAAGGGAAGTGCACTGGATAAATGTTAACTATTTTTGCAAAACCTCTTTTCTGCCTAATTAGGTTATACATTTCTCCCCCTGGTACTCCTTGCTATCCTACGCAGCAGCACCGTCACAGCGGAGCAATTTGCATAAAGTAGGTGCTCAGAAAATGTTAGAAAGACACATTGGCACATGTGTTTTCAGCTCTTGTTCTCAGGTTCATGATTTGCAAATAAATGTCAGATATCTAAGGGTCAGCTGCATTCCAATCACTTCAGAAGCTTTTAAGAAATACAGATTCCTCACTCCTGCTCCAGAGATTATATGACTGAATGCCTGACACGAAGGAGATACAGGAAAATACCCTGAAGCAAAATCAGCCAACATCCAAGCAAACTCCTCAGGTTGTAGAACTCTGGGCCAAGCTTGGCAGGGTCTTATCCTTTTGGGTTTTATATAACGAAGTGCTGACTTACGGTGTAACTTAGAGAAACAAAGGCTGTGAGCGCTGGGCATGAAGGAGGTGGGATAATAGCACATGCGATCACAGAGAGGGAGGGGAGCAGGAAGAAGAAATCCACATCCCACCAGTGACACCTAAAGCACTTCTCATCCTGGAGGCCTTGCCAAGCCTGAAGCCTCTGTGGCGGCTTTCCTCTGGGTTGAAATTTGTCCTGGCAGCCACATTTGGTAAAGGGAAATGGCAAAGATACCATTAGATCTTAAAGGGTGTGACTGTGCCAGACAATAGCAGGGGCCCTGCCCCAGAAAAATCCTGACTGCATGCCAAACGCAAAACAGAAATTCTGGGCAAAGCTCCCAGGTATAGCTGCTTCTGATGCTCTTCTCCAACTCTGGCTCTGGCTTCTGCTCTATCCCCATTCCCCACCGGCTGAAGGGATCTTTGAACTGGCAAAATGAAACCAGGTACTGTTCTTTACCCTTCATCTGGGTGTAAAAATTTCAAACAAGGTCTCATACGCATGCCTGATAGATCCCCTTTCAATTCCCAATCCCTGACAAGCCTAGCTATTCCTTTGCAAGAGTGAACAACTAAGACCAAAAAAATGTACAAGGCATATAAAAAAGATATGGTGGTTCAAAAGCAAGGGATCGCCATGAGAATTCAGAGCAAACGTCTTCCTATAAAATAACAAATTTACTGCAAGGAAAACGGGAAAGTGCTTTAGAACATCTGTATTATGTGCTTACAATAGGAATCAAAAGGACCTGTTTCTACAAAACTGTATCAAACATGGAGATACAAAACATAAATAACAAGCTTAATAAAATTAATGAAGGCTTACTAACCAGTGACTTATCTTAAAAATTCAAATTTGTAACCAGAAATTCTCCCCAAACTCAGGGAAAGCAGATAAAAATATTCAAATTGTTAAGTTAAAGGACACGGAAGGTTAATGTAGGGATTTCAATAAAGTTGCAAAGAGAGTCCTAAGAAGAATAAAATAGAAAGACAGCACTGAAGCAATGATTGTGAGAATAATAAAAGAAACTTTTTTTACCTGGAAAATACTATATTCAAGATTGAAATATTTTGCCCAAAAAAGAAGAATTTAAAGAAAAAACAAAACCTAGACATAAACCAACATTTTTTTCCATTTTTCCACTAAAAATATCCCTCAAGCATAAAATATCCCTTTATGAGCACACAGATACATATAAACAACCACCACACACAAACACATCCAAACTCAGGCAGACATTTTGTTTCTCTGTAATACTTACTACAGAAGACAGTAAAGCAAACGTTACTAGAAAGAGATGGCAACTCAAGAGATCTTAAGTTTTGTTTGTTTGTTGATTTTTTTTGAGACAGAGTCTCACTCTGTTGCCCAGGCTGCAGTGCAGTAGTGCGATCTCGGCTCACTGCAACCTCTACCTCCTGGGTTCAGGCGATTCTCCTGCCTCAGCCTCCCAAGTAGCCTCCCAAGTAGCCACGTGCCACCGTTCCTGGCTAATTTTTGTATTATTAGTAGAGACCAGGTTTCACCATGTTGGCCAGTCTGGTCTTGAACTCCTGACCTCAGGTGATCCACCCGCTTCGGCCTCCCAAAGTGCTGGGATTACAGGCATGAGCCACCGTGACCGGCCAAGTTTTTTTGCTGTTTTTTTTTTTAAACAAGTCTAAAAGAAACAGGTCATAACATAAGTCTAACATAAACATGCAACAGGTCAGGTAATATAAAACTGTGTATTGTTCATTTAACTCAAAGATGTATTCCAGCTGCCAATGGGTGAATTAAAGTAAGCCTATTTGAGTAACAATTTCAAAGGGTTAAATCTAGTTAATAGTCCCAGCTATTTTGAATTTTTATGAATACCAGGTCCTCATGAGCCCTGAGTTCAGTTCAGGATTGCCAAATTTGTGCATCTTAATAATAATAATGATACTAACAAAAACATCTTAATTAAAATAGGCCAGGCATATTACATTCTGTTTGAAATGGGAAAGAATGTTTTTTTTCCTACTCTCATACTCTACCCACCATTCTCAATACAATACTTCACCTCTGGGTATCAAAATGTGTGTGGGGATGTCTCCTCACCAACTACCAATTCCCCAGGGGACACCAACTGGATGTCCTGTAATTCAATTTAATTATGAAACTATCTACCTGGAGACAGTGGTGGAACACACAGGCTAAGGGCTCAGTCCCACAAGTCTGCCGCCATTCCAGATGCCAATCGCAAGTCCAGGCCTCTGGTACATCTGACCAGCCAGCTATAAATCTGGGATTTCTACAACCCCTTCCTTAGCTTTGATCAATTTGCTAGAGCAGCTCACAGAACTCAGAGAAATAGTTTATGTTTACTGGTTTATTATAAAGGATACTATAAAGGATACAGATGAACAACCAGATGGAAGAGATGTGTAGGGAAGATATGGGCAGGGAACACGGAGCTTCCATGCCCTCTTAGGCTACACCACTGTCCTCGCACCTCCGTGTGCTCAGCAGCGCAGAAGCTCTCCAAACCGTTTTTCTGAGTTCTTAAGGAGACTTCATTAGGTAGGAATGATTGATTACATCACACCACTGGCTACTGGTGATCAACTCAGCCTTCAGGCCCTCTCTCCTCCCCAGAGGTCTGGAGGTGGGGTGGAAAGTTCCAACCCTGTAATCACATGGTTGGTTCTCTTGCCAACCAGCCCCTATTCTGAGGCTATGCAGGAGTCCACCAAGAATTACCTCATGAGAACAAAAAATGCTCCTATCACTCAGGAAATTACAAAGCTCTCAGGAGCTGTGTCAGGGGTCAAAGATATCAGAACAGATGAGGTGCAGAAAATCCCAAAATATGGTGCTTTGGCATTTGAGAAGACTGCAGAAGATCTTTCTGACCTTCTCCCTCCCTCTTTCTCATGAAGTGGGTGATAAAAACTCAAATTGTCCTCACCCTTTCTTCCTGGAAGCAGACCATAAAACTCTCTGACCTTCTTCCTCCCTTATCCCCTGAAGGCACTCAGGGGACAAAGAGATGGCTTGCCCTATACCCAGAGGGAAAAAAATGTCACACAGGGATACCAAGAAGAAACTGAATAAACAGGGCCTTGCTAAGTTTACCTCCCAGTTTATTACCATTAGATCAGACCTTTTTGTCCGCCAGTCATACTTCTCCATGGCTGTCCATAAAAATAGAGTTTTCCCATTTCTTTGAGTGTTGATTTCTGAAGGCTCCTGTATCATGTAGAACTTATATTAAACACATTTGTATGCTTTTCTCTTTTTAATATGTCTTTTGTTGTAGAGGTCTCAGTCATGAACCTTGTGATGAGTAAGAAAAAAATATTACTTCTCCTCTACAGAACAAAAGATTCTCCTAGCACCCTTATCTACAAGAGTTTTAGGAACTCTGTCTAAGAAAAGGTGGGCAGAGACCAAATATATATTTCTTATTGTATCACAAAATCACACATTCATTATCCCAAATATTTACGTGAACCTGACAGATTGATTCTATTTTCTACCTTTCATAAATAGCAAAATCATGTCTTAAGGAGATTAAATTACCTTTCAAAGAAACTGTTAATAAGTGACAGGGTCAGTATTCAATTACAAGTTTTCTTGTCTCCAAGGCCCAGGCATTTCCTGCTATCCTATTTTACTTGCTCTTGACCCACGAGTCTGTAAGATGAGAGTGAGGATGCCTGTGGTTGAGCTTGGGTTAGAAAAAGAGAATGCATGTGACTAGATGCTAACTCCTACAATAGGAATAAGACAGGCTGTGTGCCAGGGGGTGTGTTAACTTTGTTTCTAGCTTCTGTAAACTCCATATTTAACATCTGTTCTACATGCCTTGTTGTGTACAACCTAATAATATGCCTAAGTCACTTGCCTTAGCCTTCTGCTTCCCTCGCTACCTCCCCCTGTGCCCAGGAGGAATCTTCTTCCTGGGTACACTTTTCAACTAAAACCCAACAAATTTAGTCTGTACTTCCTACAGTCTTATATGGCTCTCACACTTTGATCCACTCTACACCTGCCCTAATCACCTTAGGGCCATGTACTAGAAAAATAGGGACAACCCCTATGCCCAGAGCCTATTGAAATTATTTCAACTACCCAATCCTAAATCTGTTTACCCGGTATTACCTCTTCCTGCCTGCAGAAACCACAGGGAAAACTTACCCAGTTTCCCCCCTCCACCCTGCCTTCTGACCAAGCCCAGTACTCCCCAGGTGGCCCCCTGTGGCAGCTACTTTTATGTGTCAACTTGACTGAGACATAAGATGCCCAGATATTTGGGCAAGCGTTATTCTGGGTGTGTCTGTGAGAGTATTCTTGAATGAGATTAACATTTGAATTTGTAAACTGAGTAAGGCCAATTTTCCTGCCTAACGCGGGTGGCCTTCATACAATCAGTTGAAAACCTGAATAGAACAGAAAGGTTAACCTTCCTGTGAGTAATGGGGACTTCCTCCTGCCGGACTGCTTGAGCTAAAATGAGAGTCTTCCGCCTTTGGACTCAAACTGAAACATCTGCTCCTCTTGGGTTTTGAGCATGTTGCTTGCAGACTGGAACTTTCACCAGCTGTTTTTCTGGTTCTCAGGCCTTTGGACTCTTGCTGGAACTACACATCAGTTTGCCTTCCTGGATCTCTAGCTTGCGAACTAGAGGTTTGGGGATTTCTTAGCCTCCATAATTGTGTGAGCCAGTTCCTTATCTCTCTCTCTCTCTTTCACACACACACACACACACACGTGCTTATTGATTCTGTTTCCCTAAAGAACCCTGACTAATACTCCTACCCTACCTCCAGGACATGGCAGGCCGCTTCTTTTTGGGAAGATAGTTTTAGCACTAAACCAGCTTCTCGATGGTGGTTATTTCCTGATCTGTTGGCCTTACTATACTTCAAATTCTCTATCAATACACTATATTTTAAAACAAAGGTTTCAGCAGCATGAGGTACCTACCATTTGTCCACATTAATCTTTTATAGTTAAAGTTTCATAAATTAGAAATAGTATGTGACTCCCATCTGCTAACTCTAGCACATTTAAGACATTTAATCAGAAGTTGAGTGTTTCCTCTTTACAGCTTCACATTCACAACTGTTATCTACGGATTGAATATTAATGAAGCTAATGCTGCGTATGGGCTCACTTTCCTAACTTACCTTGGCACAATCTTCATGTCAGAGGAACTAAAGCTAAAAAGCACTAAATCAGCAGTAATTGTCCAAATGACTGGAAAATACTTTCATCGGTAAACGGTTCTGTGACCAGCTTCCCTTACACAGGTGTATTAGGGTTCTCCAGATGGACAGAACTAATAGGATATATGTACATATGAAAGGGAGTTTATTAGGGAAAACTGGCTCACATGATCACAAGGCATAGTCCCACCATAGGCTGTCTGCAAGCTCGGGAAGAAAGAAGCCAGTAGGGGCTCAGTGCAAGCCCAAAAGCCTCAAAAGCATTGAAGCTGGTAGTGCAGCCTTCAGTCTGTGACTGAACACCCAAGAACCCCTAGCAAACCAGTGGCGTAAGTCCAAGAGTTCAAACACCAAAGAACCTGAAGTTTTCTGAGGGCAGGAGGAACAGATGGAAGCGTCCAGCATGAGAGAAAGATGAAAGCCAGAAGACTCAGCAAGTCAGCTTAGCCCACCTTCTTCCACTTGCTTTGTTCTAGCCCCACTGGCAGCCCATTGAATGGTGCCCACCCACATTGAGGGTGGGTCTTCCTCTCCCAGTCCACTGACTCAAACGTCAGTCTCTGCTGGCAACATCCTCACAGACACACCCAGAAACAGTACTTCACCAGCTATCTAGGTATCCTTCAATCCAACCAAGTTGACACCTAATATTAACCATCACATCAGGGAATTGGTAAAACTAGAGGGAAAACTCACATGACCAAAACCAGAAAAGATAAAGATGCCACTCTACTGAATCAAACTGTTTGTCTTAGAAACCAGAATGGAAAAGGAAAGGACAAGGAGAATTTGTGCAACTGTGCTTCTTTCTTGTCACACTGTAAGAGTCTCCAGTCTCAAGTCTCATCAGCATCTGCCTGAGTGTTACAAAATACCCAGGAATAGAGAGATGCCTCAAAAAGCCAGGACTTGGAAGAACTGATTCACTTTAAGCTTGCTGTTGCCTCTGAAAGCCCAAGGAAAGACCATCCACTTGACTAAGTCAACATTGAGCTATTAGTTCAAATAACTGTTTTGTTATAGGTTTTGCTATTTTCAAATTCTAAGATTATAGACAAGCATCTTTTTATTGTATTTCTAGTAGAAAGTATCCCATAAATTTAAGATTTTTTAATGAAAAGAAAGTATTAGAATATCAATACCATTGTACCAATTTAGTTTCAATCAGGAAAACAGAAAACACATCAGTTATTTTAACAAAAAGAAGCAACATGAGGAATTAAAGAAAGAAAAGAGCAACAAAGGTGACACTGAAATACCTCAGAAGTAATAATTTCTGAGAATTGAAAACTGCTTTTTTCATGAATTTTGAGACACTGGGCAAGTTACTTGGCCTCCGTAAGTGGTCTGATATACCCAGAGTTAGTTAAAGGGTGAGGTTGGAGGGCACAGCTGTCAAGACTTCCCCTTCTTCTAACATCAACTGCAAGTCTAGAGGGTTAGCAAAGTCACTCTCAGCTTTATAATTCACTATAAGAATACACAGAACTCACTGAAAACTATTGTTCTTCAGTTTATATTATTATAGATCAACATCAACCAAAGGAAGACACCACAGGGCGGAGTCTTGAAGGATTCCAAATGTGAAGCTTCCATTGTCCTCAGGACACCTTAGCCTTCTGGCATCAATGTATGGCAATATGCATGCAGTGCTGACAATCAAGGAAGCTTGCCTATGCATCAGCATACAGAGTTTCTACTGAGGCTTCATGATGCAGGTATGATTGGTTGACTGATTGCCCATATGGCTAAACTCAGTATCTAGGTCAACTGACATCCTGTATTCCAAAGTCCCCACCAATTGTAGGTCTTTCTGATGTGACCAGCCCTGACCCTAAGGTTATAGGATGTGGCCATCCTCATCTTAAGAGGCAGGCAGATCATCTAAGTTCAGGGGTTCAAGACCAGCCTGGCCAACATGGTGAAACCCCGTCTCTACTAAAAATGCAGAAATTAGTTGGGCATGGTGACAGGTGCTGGTAATCCCAGCTACTCGGGAGGCTGAGACAGGAGAATTACTAGAACCCTGGAGGCAGAGATTACAGTGAGCCAAAATCGTGCCACTGCATTTTAGTCTGGGTGACAGAGTAAGACTCCATCTCAAAAAAACAAAAAACAAAACAAAATCCAGTGTGGTCAGTCCTAGCCTAAGCAAAGTATTTCAATCAGGTATGACAGAGATTACCTTCTAGAGCTGATGGCAAACGCCATACATCTCTTTAACAAAACTAAACTCTCTACTACACATAATACCTCCTAGGTAGAGTGACAATATGTGCTGATTTGCCCAGAACAGTCCCAGTTTATTCTTTTACTTTTTTAATTTTTATACTTTAAGTTCTAGGGCACATGTGTAGAACATGCAGGTTTGTTACATAGATATCCACGTGCCATGTGGTGTGCTGCACCCATCAACCCGTCATATGCATTAGGTATTTCTCCTAATGCTATCTCTCCCCTAGCCCCCCACCCCTCAACAGGCCCCGGTGTGTGATGTTCCCCTCCTTGTGTCCATGTGTTCTCATTGTTCAACTCCCGCTTATGAGTGAGAACATGCAGTGTTTGGTTTTCTGTCCTTATGTTAGTTTGCTGAGAACGATGGTTTCCAGCTTCATCCATGTCCCTGCAAAGAACATGAACTCATCCTTATTTATGGCTGCATAGTATTCCCTGGTGTATATGTGCCACATTTTCTTTATCCAGTCTATCACTGATGGGCATTTGGGTTGGTTCCAAGTCTTTGCTATTGTGAACAGTGCCGCAATAAACATACGTGTGCATGTGTCTCTATAGTAGAATCATTTATAATCCTCCCAGTTTATTCTTGATGCCCTGGAATAATAGCCATTAAAATGTCACACTTCTTTTGACTCTCAAAACTGCTTCAATTTGGCTAATAAACTATGAAGTCATTTGACTTATTGGCATGAATAATGTTAGAAATATTTACTATCTAGTATAGCATAAATATTGGTCAAATTGCATGGATACTTGTAGCAAACAAGTGGTGGGGCAATAACTATTACACATGGGTGAATTGCATGCCCTGCTCATCAGGTTGTTGTATTAAATGAACATGTACCTATAAATCTTAAAAATGGTCACCAGCAAATCTCTTTTGGAGTGAATAACATTTAATGCCTACCAAGCATCTATTCCCCATTTCCATATTTAAAACAAAATCTTAATTTTTTATTCCATGACCCTTCTACATCCAGGACTTTTTACCTAGGGTAAGCTGCTCCCATCTCTACATCAATGGATTAATCCTGGTAAGTATAAGCTAGTGCTTCCCAAATTTTAGAATCAGCTGGGGAGAACTTGAAACATCCTGATATTCAGGCTCCATGCCCAGAGAGTCTGACTTTCCTGGCCAGGGAAAGGCCCAAATATTAGTACTTCAAGAGATACCATCCCACTCCAGTTAAAATGACTTTTATCCAAAAGTCAGGCAATAACAAATGCTGGTAAGGATATGGAGAAAGAGAAACCCTCATACACTGTTTGTGAGAATGTAAATTAGTACAGCCACTATGGCGAACAGCAGACTCCTCAAAAAACTAAAAATAGAACTACCATATAATCCAACAATCCCACTAATGAGTATATATCCAAAAGAAAGGATATCAGTATATCAAAGAGATATCTGCATTCCTGTGTTTATTGCAGCACTATTCACAATAGCCAAGACACAAAATCAACCTAAATGTCCATCAACTAATGAATGGATGATGGACATGCAGTATGTATACATGATGGAATATTATTCAACCATAAAAAAGAATGAAATCCTCTCATTTGCAACAACATGGGTGGACCTGGAGAACATTATGTTAAGTCAAATAAGTCAGGCACAGAAAGAAAAATCAGTCACTTGTTCTCACTCACATGCAGGAGCTAGGGAAAAAAATAAAATAAACTTATGGAGATCAAGAGTACAATGATGGTTACCAGAGGCTGGGGAGGGTGGCAGGGATTGGGCGGATAGATTAGTGATGGTTAAGGAGTACAAAAATGCTATTAGATAGAATGAATAAGATCTAGGCTGGGTGCAGTGGCTCATGCCTATAATCCCAGCACTTTGGGAGGCTGAGGTGGGCAGATCACCTGAGCTCAGGAGTTCAAGACCAGCCTGGGGAACATGGCAAAACCCCATCTTTACTAAAAATACCAAAAATCAGCCAGGCGTGATGGTGCATGCCTGTAATCCCAGCTACTTGGGAGGCTGAGGCAGGAGAATCACTTGAACCCAGGAGGCAGAGATTGCAGTGAGCCGAGATCACGCCACTGGACTCCAGCTTGGGTGATTGAGAGAGACTGCCTCCAAAAAATTAAAAAAAAATTTTTAAAAAGATATAGTTTTCAGCAGCACAATAGAGTGATGTACTTAAAAATAACTTATTCTCAAAAGAAGATATTTATGCAGTGAACAAATATATGAAAAAAAGCTCATCATTACTGGTCATCAGAGAAATGCAAATCAAAACCACAATGAGATACCATCTCACGCCAGTTAGAATGGCAATCATCAAAAAGTCTGGAAACAACAGATGCTGGAGAGAATATGGAGAAATAGAAACACTTTTACCCTGTTGGCAGGAGTGTAAATTAGTTCAACCATTGTGGGAGACAGTGTGGCGATTCCTCAAGGATTTAGAACTAGATATGCCATTTGATGCAGCAATCCCATTACTGGATATATACCCAAAGGATTATAAATCATTCCGCAATAAAGACACATGCACACGTATGTGTACTGCAGCACTGTTCACAATAGCAAAGACTTGGAACCAACCCAAATATCCATCAATGATAGACTGGATAAAGAAAATATGGCACATATACACCAGGGAATACTATGCAGCCATGAATAAGGATGAGTTCATGTCTTTTGCAGGGACATGGATGAAGCTAGAAACCATCATTCTCAGCAAACTAACACAAGGACAGAAAACCAAACACTGCATGTTCTCACTCATAAGCGGGAGTTGAACAATGAGAACACATGGAGACAGGGAGGGGAACATCACACACCAGGCCTGTGGGGGTATGGGGGGCAAGAGGAGGGATAGCATTAGGAAAAAAAGCTAATGNGCAGCACTGTTCACAATAGCAAAGACTTGGAACCAACCCAAATATCCATCAATGATAGACTGGATAAAGAAAATATGGCACATATACACCAGGGAATACTATGCAGCCATGAATAAGGATGAGTTCATGTCTTTTGCAGGGACATGGATGAAGCTAGAAACCATCATTCTCAGCAAACTAACACAAGGACAGAAAACCAAACACTGCATGTTCTCACTCATAAGCGGGAGTTGAACAATGAGAACACATGGAGACAGGGAGGGGAACATCACACACCAGGCCTGTGGGGGTATGGGGGGCAAGAGGAGGGATAGCATTAGGAAAAAAAGCTAATGTAGGTTACAGGTTGATGAGTACAGCAAACCACCATGGCACATGTATACCTATGTAACAAACCTGCACGTTCTGCACATGTACCCTAGAACTTAAAGTATAATAAAAAAAAAAAAGTTATTGCATGTTTTAAAATAACTGAAAGAGTAAAACTGGAATGTTTCTAACACAAAGAAATAATATATGTTTAAGGTGATGTATACCCCAATTACACTAATTTGATCATTATACATTATATGTCTGTATCAAAAACATTACATGTACCCCACACATATGTACAACTATTTTATACCCATAATAATTTAAAAAACATTTTAAAGGCCTCCCTTGTGATTCTAATAAGCAGTGAGCGCTGAGAACCAACAATCTATCCCAATCAGAGTATTCCTACACTCCTCGATGGTAATTGTATGGGAAAGGGGTTACAGCAAAACTGCAAGCTAAGGAGCTAGAGATGTGACAAAGTTTCTCCTGCCACTTCCAGAAGAGTTTCCTGCAAATGTCTGTCTATCCCGAGAAAAGCATTAACAATATTGTAGCCTAATTGCTTCTCACAATCATCTTAAAGCCACACAGAAAATTACTGTCAGGTTGAAGCTGATCATTTGGACATCACAGCAGAAAGGGAGAAGCTGGGTCCCTGAGGACATGGTGGAGCTCCTGTATCAGAATGGCGCCCACAAGCCCCTCCTTTGTTTGACTGACAGTTACATAAGCCAAGATATTTCCTCACTGAGCTTGCTTTTCTGAGGTTTGCAACTGAAAGCCTCCCAGCTCCTCACTGTCTTGTGTTTTAATCTGTGTCATGGAATTACTCTCTAATTACTCCACTAACAATAAAGGAGGATTAATATCATGACTACAAAACACACTTCATTCTATTTGAAAATATGTTTTGCTTTCCATTTTAAAAAGATTTTATCCCACACCATAGGGTATATACTATTCACAATCCCTAAGATAACCAATATCTTTCAATGAGTGAGTGAACAAACTCCACAGGCAGGTCCCTGCAAATTGGGAGAACTTCCACAAACCCTTTTGTGGGAGGGACTGCTCGCGTTCCTTGGAGTCTCATTTCGGGTTGGCAGATAATCATTTTTCTAATGCTTCCTGAGTCCTCTCCAGCCCACTCTGCCCTTCACTGTAAATGCCTGGCTCTAGTGCTCATCCTTGCTCCAAAGCCTTCATGATTCACTTACCCTCTTTTCATTGCTCTTTGAGCCTTGTCCCCAGGGAACTCTGCCCTGGAATGGACAGAGCTTTCTTGCTCATCATCTTGAAATATCGTTATGTATCAGTAGGCAGGCTCTACCTTCAGCAGGGGGGTGCTGACCTGATCTAGCTAAAAAATAAAAATGTGCTCCATGCACTTCACTTTTCTCTTCCTGAGAAAGCAGTGACATCTGCCAAGTATGCTGTTTGCATGGAAAATGGTTTCCTAACGAGTCTTTCCACCCAGCTTTGCCTGTAGAGAAAGGGCACTGGGATTGGAGGCAGAGATGTTATAACACCCAACACTATTAAGCCCTTCTCTCCTTCAGGATTGCCACAGACCCTCAGAGTCTGTGTCTGTAAATGGGAATAATTACACCTACATCGCAAGGTAATTGTAAAGATTACACGAAATAATGTTTATAGCATGATTTGGGGAATTGGCTGGCATTCAATATACATAAAAATTATGTGCATAGATAAAAACATTTTATCCAACATGAAGGTCAATTTTGCTGCCACTGAGAGAATCTTCTGAGACTGGTGACTCCTGTTGAGTAAGCAGCACCATCCCCACCAATTGGTTGTGCTGGGGATGGCCTCTTGGCTCCATATGAGCAATTCATATTCTCTCTCCCGGGAATTAGAAGGCGGAATACAGAAGCCAATTTATTTAGTTGTAAGAAGCTGAGCTGAAAGATCATAAAAATATGGACACTGAGGTCACTGTCATGGAAACAGAGGAGTGAGCAGGAAAGGCAACAGGTAGAGAGAGAAGAGGACAAAGCAGAAGCCAAGAGAGGAGCCAGAGTGAACACTATTCGTAGGGAGAGGAGAGAGAGGCCCCACAAAGTCCACCTCCACGGGCCTGAATTTATGTAGCTCTTGCATTTATATTTGAAGGCTCTTTGAGAGCATTTCTATTGCAACAAACAAACCTCAGGACAAACACTGAGACAAAGTTGTAGTCACACACTCAAAAGGAAAGGGAGGGAGAGTAAGAAAGAGAGAGACTCATCTACAGTCATACATAGATTCAACTCTGTAGCCCTCCAGCTTTTCAAGACTGCTATCTCTTTGCCACCACAGACAGACATATCGCTATTGCCTTGGGGACTGTGAGAGAAGAAATCAAATTGGGTGGTGAAGGAAAGTGGACTATTTTGAGATTTCCTCCCAAGAGCAAAAATAGGAGCCATGGTAAGGACCCACAGGCATTGCAGTCTAAATGCATCACACATATTCTCCTTTGTACAATCACTGCTCTCCAAAGAGCAAGCCTTGGGCTCAAAGGCTCAGCTTCTCAGCAGGCAGTCAAGTCTCAAGGGCTTGGGGGGAAATACATCAATCAAGCCATTCTTTGGTAAATGTGAGGAACATTAAGATGTTGGTGAGGCCTGTGGCCTGTTATTACCATCAACGGTAATATGTGCTTCTACAGAAGTTCTCAGATTAGGGGAATTTTATAAAAACAGCACCATATTATTATATATTATAATGAGGAAGGAAGTGTATGGGAGAAGCAATTTTTAGAAAGTAGGATGACAGGGAGATTAAATATTTTCCTTACGGGGTGCCAAAAGGAATGAAATGTATCAGAAATTGGTAAAAGGGATGAGAATGAGGTGAGGTGAAGGTCTCATGCCATTTACTAACTGGGTAACCTTAAGCAAGTTCCTTTACTACTCTGTGTCTTGCTTTCCTCACATGTAAAATGGAAATCATAATAATAAAATCCTTACCTCATAGAGTTGTTTTAGCAATTAGGTGAGAATCGCACCTTGTGAGGCATCAAACGCATCTCACTGCATTCAGCTGTGTTGACTGTCTTTAGCTGGGCTTTCCCAGAAAAAACGACAATGAGACTAGGATTTAGGTGCAAGTAACTTATTTGGGAGGTGATCTCAAGAAGCACCAGCAGGGAACTGTGGAATTGAGATCAAAATGTAAAGAAATTAAGTTAGGGAGCACTCCAGAGCAGCTATCACTGTAGGCACTTGGTTCAGTCACACTAAGAGGCCAACGAACTCTCCATCATGGCATTCAGACAATAAGAAGGGACATTACAGTCATCTTGTCATCCCACAAACGTCACCATAGGGCATAGACCAACCTGTATTTGATCAACCTTGGCCAGTATTTTTGTTGGGAGACCTGAAATGCCTAAAATTACAGCTTTTGGGTTTGAAAAGATGCCTGATAAAAATTCCAAGCAACCTAGTCATTTCAATAAAGCATGTATGTACAATGGGAATGAAATCACTATATGGATTCCCCAAAGGAGATGAATATCCCTTAACTTTCTGAAAGCATTCAAGCAAGGGCCTAGCCAACGCAATCTGAGGTTCCACATGGTTTTCACCCAGGCTTCAAGGGAAATAGGGTCACCTTAACATTTACTGACTCATATTTCACCCTCATGTCCCCTCTCCAAGTCTGTTCCATTGTTCATCCTGTTATTTCTGGCTGCAGGATGAGGGTCTCCCATCTCTTCCTGAATTCGTCTGTCAGTTGACAACTCAAACCTACTAGAGCACCTCTATTCTTACACTGTGGTTCTTCACCACTGTACAAGAGTGGACATCCTTCCCAGAGTAAATGTCTCTGGATGCTCCCAAATGTCCCTTCCTCCAGGCTCCAGGGCAGCACTGTGTCCCCTAAACTCTCCATGCTGCAAAACTCTATTGTGTTCTGGGGAGGATAAGGTGAGCACCCCTCTCTGCTTTACAGCACTCTCTACTGCCTGAGGCAGGAAAGTCTGGGTCCCTAAATCTCACCAAGTCCCTCTTTTTGAAGAGCTCAGTGAGCTTTCTGCCCACACACACCTTATCCACGGGGCTCAGACATAAGCCAGTCAGGCACATAGATCCTTAATGGACCTACTATGTCTTATAGGACCCCGTATGATTTAGCCCCTGCTTACCTCTCCAACAGCATCTCCTATCAGTCTTCCTCTCATGCAGTCAGCTCCAGGCACACTGGCCTCCTTGATGTTTCTGGAGAACTCAAGATGCTTTTTCCAGCTTCAGTGCCTTTGTGCTGGTTACTCTCTCTCTCTGGAATGTTCTTCCCCATGATCTTTGGAAAGCTGACCCCTTCTTGTTATTCAGAACTCAGCTTAAATGTCATACTGATCATTGGTGTTAAATTGTCGGCTATCAGCTCAGCACCAAGCCACCACACCCATCTAAGGATGAGGACTATGTTTCCCAGAGTCCCCTTTTCTGTATGCTTCTAGATTAGGGTTTGCCAAGGACAGGAGTTCAAGTAAGATGTGGAATGCAGAAGTCACCGTTCTTGGGAGCTCGTGAGTGTAAGACAAAGCCACTCTCATGGACACACTTCACAATCCTACTCAAAGAGCTAGTATTGTGCTACTTCTTGAACTTCGCTTTGAGTTCCAGCTTTTCCAGGTGAGAGTGCAGAGAGTGTCTCTGATTCTAGAGCTGAAGCTTTTTGGGCCTTCACTCTCCAACTCCTCCCATATTCACACCACCCCGTATTCCTGGAATACTTGATTGCCTCCGTTTTTCTTCCTGGAACCTGGGTTGCTACACCACCTATCTGAAGGAGCTCCTTATTCTCAACCTCATCACCCGCTTTCAATTCTCTCCTTAGCACATCTCAGTGATATTTTCTTTCTTCATTTACTTGTTTGCTTTCTGTCTCCATTGCTGCCCCACCCCCACACCATAGGAACACAATTGGGAACTTCAGCTAGTTTGTTCACTTCTGTTTTGTCCAGTGTGTACATCCAGAAAATCTGAGACAGGTGTCAGTTGATTTAGAAAGTTTGTTTTGCCAAGGTTGAGGATGCACCTGTGAGGCAGTCTCAGGAGGTCCTGATGACGTGTGCCCAAGGTGATGGAGGCACAGCTTGGTTTTATACATTTTAGGGAGTCACGAGAACATCAATCAATATTTGTAAGAAGTACAGTGATTCAGTATAGAAAGGCGGGACAACTCCAAGCAAAGGCAGAAAGACTCAAAGCCGGGAGAGGGCTTCCAAGTCACAGATAGGTGAGAGACAAATGGTTGCATTCTCAGATGTGCATCTATCTCCGTGAGCAGAGGGATAACTTTGAACAGAATGGGAGGCAGGTTTGCCCTAAGCAGTTCCTCGCATGAATTTTCCCTTTAGCTTGGTGAATTTAGGGGCCCAAGATATTTTCCTTTCACAAGTGCAAGGCTTCAAATAAAGTCCTTCTTTTGAATAGAAGTTCTAATAGCTTCATCATTGTACAACTGGTCTGATGGAAATACAGGAGTAGGAAGAATATTGTTACATGAGAATTCCACTAAACAGTATTTACTTATAGAGTACAAACCAGTATAATTTTGACTTCGTTTGCAAAGGAAGTACAGATGCATTTATTGAGCACCTACTATAGTCATGCCAAGAACTGTGCTAGGATCTTTAACATAAATTATCTCTTTCACTTGCCTATAAAATAAAGTTTCTGTATTATGAGTGCCTAGATTAATGTAGGATTCAATAAGCTTCTCAGAAAACTCAGACCAGATGTCTCTATCTTAAATTTCAAGATCTTACTTGGCCCTGGTCCTGTTCCCTCTAGCCAGAACACAACAGCAGGCTCCTAGAAGGAAAAATGAACTATTTAAGGATCTCCTGATGGAAGCAGAGGCTCACAGCTTGATATAAACTCAGAGAGGAGCTCTGTGGTCAGTTCAGAGTCTGGTACTTGAGGTTAGAAATTGTGTCTCTGCCAACACCTCATTTTAAAGCCCAGGATTGTTTCTGGTTGGCCATCTACCAATTAGAAGCAAGACATGAATGAAATAAACTAAAACACTACTGTGATGACATACCTGAGATGAGTAATAAAGGTCACCTTCATCTGTAAATAGCTCCTTTTTGATGAGCTCCTTTGCACATTTCAATACAGTGGACTGTGGCTAAGAGTACAATGTTCACCTATCTGTGGCTCTCTGCTCCTTCCTAGGCACAAGGGACTATACTTCCCAGGTGTCTTGCAGGTAGCTGGAGTCACATGACTGTTTCTAACCAATGGAAAGCAAGTGAAAGTGATTTGTGCCACTTCTGGTCAAGGAACTTCAGAATAGGTCTAAATGTTCTGTGTTCCCTCTTTCTTTCTTAGCTAGACCCTGGAAATCATGTTTGTGAGCTGGCATCAACACGTGGTAGTGAGAGGCAGAACTAGCTAGATTCCATAGAATTCCTAAGCCTAGCTGGGAAGGAGACCGCACCCACTTTTAAGCACAGGGTTTGTAACTCAGCTCACACCCGACCAAACAGGTAGTAAAGAGGGCTCACTAAAATACAACTTAGGCTAAAAGCAGGAGGGAAAGAAATAAGCCAAATCATATATCACCTGAGAGCACGGGGGAGGGACAATAATTAGAATATAAACCCCAGGCATTCAAGCCAGGACAGGGGAACCCCCTTTGGGTCCCTTCCTACTGTATGGGAGCTCTGTTTTCACTCTATTAAATCTTGCAACCGCACACTCTTCTGGTCCGTGTTTGTTACAGCTCAAGCTGAGCTTTCGCTCGCCACCCACCACTGCTTTTTGCCTCCGTGGCAGACCCGCCGCTGACTTCCACCCCTCTGGATCAGGCAGGGTGTCCACTGCGCTCCTGATCCAGTGAGGCGCCCATTGCCACTCCCTATTGGGCTAAAAGCTCGCCATTGTTCCCGCAAGGCTAAGTGCCTGGGTTCATTCTAATTGAGCTGAACACTAGTCGCTGGGTTCCACAGTTCTCTTCTGTGATCCATGGCTTCTAATAGAGCTATACCACTCACCGCATGGCCCAAGGTTCCATTCCTTGGAAACTGTGAGGCCAAGAACCCCAGGTCAGAGAACAAAAGGCTTGCTGCCATCTTGGGAGTGGCCCACCACCATCTTGGGAGCTCTAATAACAAAGACCTTCCAGTAACAACAGTAGGATTTATTCAGGCTGAATCTCAGCATTTGCAGTAAAACATCCCACTGTAAGATATACTGAACGAATATAAATTAAATCTTTTTTCTGTTAAGCCACTGAGATGTGGGGATTAATCTGTTACTACAACATAACCTAAACTGTCCTAACTAATATCAACTCCAAGATGCTCTTTCCTCATGATAATTCCTACTACATAAGTGAATAATAATTAATGAGATCCTGGGTAATGATTCTGAAGGACGCTGTACTTTTCTTTTGGGTATACAAAAGTACTTTGTATACATTGCCTCCTTTATGCATATAGCACTTCTGTAATGAAAACTAGAATGATCATTTCCATGTGAAAACTAAAGTAAAAGAAGTGAATTGATTATCCATAGATAATCACAACTCATTAGAAAGAGCCTAAAAAGAAAAATCCATGTGGACTTATTACCACCATCAGGCCTCATTCATTCACAAAACAATCTCTTGGGCTTTTCTGGGCTAGCATCCATTTCTTGCCTCTCATAAAACCCCTTACCAGAATACAACAGTGCTAAAAGAATGGAAAAAAAAAAAAAGTATAGTAGCTTTTTGATATGAAACCTGAAGTAATTGTATTGTATGGCATGTCTGTGGCCTTAATGTAAATTATTTTGTTTTCTTTTGATTTCTTCCCACTCTGCTAATAGCATGCCCTCTAGAGTAATCAAGTTACCCAGCAAACTAAGCTCTTGCATTACTAAAAAGTATTACCCAAGAACAGCATGCGACCACTAAAGCTTTTCCCCATCCTGTGAAAATGTAACACTGGCTAAAAACGAAAGCCATTCTTGGAACCAATTTGGCGTTGGTTGGGTTTTTTTCTTCCCCTCAGCTCATACTAACAATTTAAAGACTGAATAAGAGTCAAGGATTATATTCAATACATTGGCAACACTAGTTATTCTACTCATTGTTATACTTCAGAATATATATTCAGATAGATAGATGACAAATATTAAGTGGCTTTATAATTTCTTTTTAAAAAATTGGAGGTTTTTCTTTTAAAAAAATCAAATTGAATTTTTAAACATTGAAGAAAGGTAAGTAATAAATAATAGAAGAGTGAAATAAAATAAATTTATTTTCAGTCATTACCATATTCCCTTTATGAGCTTTTGGATTCATCTGATATGGAACAGATTTATCCAAAATAATGAAGAGGAGTGGCACTATAAGAAATCATTACTAATAATTTTGAACATAATGATTGTCTGAAAGCCTTTGTTTGTTTTGTTTTGTTTTAATTTTTTTATGTGCTCTCAGATCCATTTCTCTTCTTTTCCCCTCTCTGCTTTATTTCCAAGCTCCCTGGACAATACATTTTTATTTTTACCTCAGTCCAGCAAGGTAGTCACTGGCAGGGGATTAAAGGTGGAATCGCAGAGAAGCCAGGGATCTCTCCAACCCCACCCCAACTTTCTTTACTCCCCTCCTTCCCTCCTTCCCTTGGGCAGAGTCTCTGAAAGAGATTGCATCTCTTCAGAAAGTTCTAGATATAACAGAGAAATTCCTGCCTCTATAATCCCCATATTATTTTCTAGAACTTTTGTTGTTGTTTTGCTTTTTATGTTTAGATCTATGATTGGACCCAGAATTTTGTGTGTGTGTGTGTGGGGGGGGGGGGGGTCTGTGCATGTGCACATGTGTGCAATGCAGGATGGGAGTAAGATTCTTTTCTAAATGTGTATGTATGATTAACTCAGCACTATATATTTAAAAGACCATCTTTTTCCTCACAGTGCTCTTCCCCACGGTACTACAGCATAATCTTTTTCATAAATTAAGTGATTTTATATATGTGAGTCACTTTTTGAACTCTCTCCTATTTTATTGGTATTCATCTTCATATCAATATCATACTATATTACTTATAGCAGCTTTATGTTAATCTTCATATTTGAGAATGTTTTCCTCCAACTTGGTTCCTCTTCTTCAAGATCATCTTAGTTATTCTTGCCTCTTTGCATCAAAAATTGTATATTCTTAAATACACATTTAAGAATCAGCATGCTACTTTTCAAGAGAAACAGAAAATAAATAAACAAACCTGGAATTGCATGGGACCTATAAATCCATATGGGAGAACTAATATCTTTTTAGTACTTAGCCTTCCAATCAGTAAATATGGTTTATTCCTCCATTATTTTGGTCTTCTTTAACTTTCTTCTGTATAGTTACTTAGTTTTCAGTGAAGATTTACAAATCTACCATTACATTTATTCTAGAGAGTTGATGTTATTTGATGTTACTGTAAATTTTAATTGATTTTTAATCTTAATTATTTTCCTTATAGAAAATCAGTCTATACTTGTATATTGACATTTTATCCAGTTATTTCTTATATTTTAACCCTAGCTCAGACATGCAACTTTCAAATACATTTAAAAGGATTTTTTGAAGTATTGTATCTGCATTTTTAGCACTCTCTGCTCTGGAATGGACTAATACACATGAGCTGTTAATATAGGTTATTACATTAATAGGGAAGAGAAAAGAATAAAGAGAAAGATTATAAAATATGTTGTTTTGTATTTTTTCACATAAATTTCATAAATTTGGGAGAAAAATTTAATGGGACTTTTGCAAAATAACTGTAACATAGAGAAAACGTTTCAAAAAAATACTCACGCAATCCACAGGGATCTCAAGCATCTCTAGATACTGAGATGAAGTGAGCTGAACTGCCAGAAAGTTTCATTTTTGTACACATTAGGGTTATCCCTAAGAGTGTAATGTTTACCTTTAGCTTTTAACAAATGTCATCATATAGTCAAGCCATATAAAATTTAGTATTTTATCAGTTATAAAAACGTGATTGAGGTCATTTTTTATTACATCACTCACTGCCCTCAAGGAATTATATAATGGCTTAAAGCCAAATTTGAAAGCCAGCTGTGGCAACAAGGTTTAAGCCTTATGATGTGTATAATTATGATCTCCTTTTTATTTGATCCTGATATTTTATATCTTCTTTGTGACTTTCATTTTGGTTTACTAGGTTATACGTGGCCTCAAATCCTCAAAGGAAAAAAATAGGCAAATAGATTTTTTACATGAACGTGTGTTGGGCAAAGGAGAATTAACCTATAACCTTTAGTATAATGACAAACTTCGATTGAAACAATTAGGAGTGATGTAATTATTATTTAATTTGGATTTTGATATAGAACGGTACAAAAGGCAGTTTATACTCATAGAAGCAGTATAAAGAAAATCAATAGACTGAAATTCTGATTTTGAATTAAACGAGCAAACCACATAACTTGATTGTGTCTCGATATCTTCATTAACATCTGCCTTTTCTACCTCACAGGATTACAGTAAAGGAACACACACACACACACACATACACAAAAAGATTGTTTAGATTCTTCAAAAGATTGTTCTGATTCTGATATGAAGGAAAGGAAAACAGCATTTACTGTTAATTTTGCTGGGTATTCCATCTACATTATCTTATTTAATCCACAGTGCAACTCTCTTAGGTGAATATTGTTATCCCCAATTTGCAGACCAGTAAACAAAGGCTCCAACATACACACTTATCAATCAGCAGTGCAGGATTTCAAACTTACATTTATCATAAATGACTGATACAGTCACCATACCAGGTAAAGCTCCTCATCTGGGAAAGGTACTCAATAGATGTTTTGGACTTTATTTATTGCTCACTACAAAAGTCAATGCCTTCTGTATTAAGCAATCATATGGAATCAATCATTTATTTTTGAGTGTCTACTCCACAACTTGCAAATCTTTAAACTTAAATCCCTTAGTGACAGTTCATGAGGCTAAGACTTTAACGAGGAAGGACCTGAGTTAATGTAATAGTTTCTGATTGTTGTAACAGCAACTTAAAGGAAATGAAAACAGACTTGTTGCTAACAAGGTCAGAGATTGAGTTATTTCTCTAGCTATCCCTAATATAAACCAATTTCTAGCACTGCAATTTAGGAAGCCAAGCCAGGGTTTTAAAAATTGGAACGTCACCATCATTTCACCTTTAGAAGCAGGCCAGTGAGAGCTAACCGATAGCCTCATGTCAAAATAGTCTGAGAAACTCTGCATCCACACACTTGCATTGCTTTTCCCCAAAGGTGGCATAACAATTAGAAACCCTAAAATAGAAAATGTAAAAGGAAGCTTCATCATTGACAAATGGTAGAAATATTGGCTCACCGCCCTGGAAACCCTTCTGAAGCAAACCTAGTAGAGAAGAGCAATCAGTACCAACTGGAGAACCTATGGAGTTCCCATCTCCTCGGTCCTCCATGGGAGCACTTTGTTAAATGTTTCTAATAACATAAAGCCTGACTTTTTGTTCTTCCTATATAAGAGCTTGAAATCAATTCATCGTCAGGCAACAGTGGTAGTATTTGTCCCTTACATCCCCTGGAAAATAGTTAATATATTAAAATGTTGATAGCTTCTATTTTTAATGGAAGGATTTAATAAATATAATTTCATGTACATGGAGGAAGAAGGACTGTGAATTCCGAGGCAGGCCAGGCCTGTCAGGAGCAGCATCACTTCTAATCCTGCCCAAGCAGACAACGTGATTGTATATCCTCATTAATGCTATAATTGGTATCTGGAATCTGTTCAAAAATGCCGATTTACTTTGTAACAGAGGATTATGGCTGAATTCGGAGTTCTTTATGGTCTGCAGATGCTTGTAAAATTCAAATATAAAAACTGTCAGTTAAACATCTCATGAAAAGCTGTACCTTATACTAATCCAAAGGAACACGAACAAGTGCTTGAGGGGATGAAAACCCACAATGTGTTTCGGTAGCTAACCACTTACAGAAACATTAACATTCCTGGGCAGGGTTGCTCACTGAGTTTCTAAAGTAACTTAGGAGCTATCAGGATTCAGTTCTTAACAGACTTCAACACAGTAGGGGGAAAATTGTCAGTCACAAGCCTCCAGTATTTATGAATTATTAATGTTGGCTTTCTGGGTATTTTTTTTTCCAGTTTTGCTTTTGTGTGCGTGTTCAGCTGAGTAATTCAATAGACTGATGGAGACATGAATAGATATGCTAACTAGCACCAGGGTTAACCTTTAAAGTTCGTTAAAGCTGTCAGCTTTCAATGAAATATTTTCACGTTCCTTTTTTTTCTGTGAACTGGAATATAAACATTATTTGTACACTGGGATCAGAGGTGCTTAGGAGAAAAGGAGACTCCACCCTGGCATCTTTTTTTTTTTTTTTTTTTTAAAACCAAGACACCACTAATGGATTCATCAAGAAAGGCATCTTTAAAAACATTTCTCATTTACAAATCATGCCACCAGAATATATTCGCGGCCTACCTTTATTACAGTATTTTTCAACTGAAAAAAAAAAAGTGATGGCATGTCCGTGTTGCTACAAAAACACTGGAAAAAAGGATAAGATTTAGAGAAGGAGTAGGGAAAGCTAAGCAGTGTGCTACATCAGTGTGTGGGTTGCAAAAGGAACAAAAAGTACATTTTACAATCGTGGTAAAGATGACATATAAAGCTGGTAACCACCTTTTGTCTAAACAGAGATTCTTTGGAAAAACAGGGAAATAAAGAGGCTCCTAATTAAACCAATTATGAAGTTTTCAAAATCTTCAAGGATTTTGTATCTACATATACTTGCTAAACAAGCCTAAATAATAAAACTCGTAATTTTCCTGCTTCACAATCTTTCCTGCTACTCTTTAACCATAAAGTTCTTCACTGTCTCTTTCTATGGAATTGTCTGTTGCCTGACACACACCCGGGCTATTCCACTGCCATGTCTAATGACTGCACATTTCTAAGTCCTCCTTTCATCTCAATCTCTATCAAAACAAGAAATAAGGCAGTGTGAAATGAAATAGGAAGACATGCTGCTTTTGAAAGTCTTTAACTGCCCACCAGTTTGCAACAATTCCATTATTAAAGATACAGAATAAGAAAGCTGCCCATTCTTGATGTGTAACAATAAAGATGTAATAAACCTAATATCTCAACCTTATTCTAAAGGGAGCTCTATTCTTCATCAATCTTTTTCTCCATCACATTCCTTTGAGGTCAGCAAGACAGATAAGAGAATGGTTTGATCAGCTTCATAAAAGTAAAGAAAAAAATTGAAGCAAAGAAAATTTGGATTACTTGCCATCGTTCCAATGCTCTTAGCAATACTTCAGCTTAACCCTTTAATCCTTTATCAGATCAAGGATAACTAGCCCCACATCTAATTTTCAAAGTAATTTCTGTCTACCAATAGATGCACCAAATTAGGGCCCTAAAATATGGCCCAGACACCCTCTGTTTTTTCTCAGAGTCTATGCCTTTAGAACTGCTCTCTCTCACCAGGATTGAAAAAAAAAAATGAACTCTTGGACTTTATTATTTATTCTTCCTCCTTTCCTTCAAAACAATTTTTCTCTTTTCTGATATCTATCTTTTACTATTATTTATAATATAGAAGCGTATATCGGAGACAGTAAAATATTAATGCACTTTACTTGTTTTGCATTTCCAAGTACATGTCGTAGAGCATCCACATGCTTGGGGAGATGTTGGGGAAAGAAAAATAAAAACAAAGACTGATGTAATATTCAGCATCTGACATATGAAATAGGATATAACAGAAAGTCAATAAGCTTAAGAGCCATGCATTTTTTAGAGAGAAAGGATTTCCCAAATGCTTTTATTTACTCTTTTAGGACATCGACAGCCAATCCGGAAGGACCCACAGCCATTGAGTTCTTCTTAGAGTTAAGAAAATTTTATTTCCCCCCAAGAAGGCAATGGCAGGAAAGCTCTTGCTCAATTGTAGGGAAACAAAATGCAGGTAAAGAAAAATAAAAGATTCCCCATTTCTGGCTTGGAGAATTACAGAGAGCAGAAAGGGAAAAAAGAAATGAGATTCAAATGTTCAGTCTTAGGTCTCCTGATTTTCCCCTCAGACTTTTGCCCAGAGGGTGATTTGTGCTGAATAAGCAAAGAAATCTCAAAGAAAGATGGCTCTTGCCCCTTCTTCTCTATTTGGGATTGAACGAGGAGATGATATGAGGAAGGCCTCACACCAACATAAAGCCACTCAGCTCAACTAAGAAAGCAACCTATGTGGCTAAACAGAGGGTGATCTGGTTTAAAACTTCTCCTTCTCCCTCAAGGCCCTTGCGGTGTGGGTATCAGAGTTGAGAGTCAGCCACCCTCACATGGAGCCTGCTGTGCTGGGCAAGATGACACCACAGGAGAAGGTGGAACTGAGCAGACTGGTCTGAGGGCTGGGTGGGAGGCATGGTAGAGAACACTCGAGAGCTAGAAAAGGACAGGGACCCCTCCGACCCACTAAAATGGAGACACCTTTTGTACCCAGGTGCCATCCTGGAAAGCAAAATAAGGAGAGACAGGGCCTAAGTAATTCTACGTAATAGGAGTGGAACATGACCTAAAGAAACAGTTTCAATGTTTTGATCAGACCAAATTGGGTATTATATTAATTTTCCCACTCTCCAGAAAAGTTCCAGAATTAGCTCTTCAGGTGATGGAGCTAATATCCTTGGAGGCAGAGGTTGCAGTGACCCAAGATTGCACCACTGCGCTCCAGCCTGGCGACAGTGAGACTCTGTCTCCAAAAAAAAAAAAAGACTCTTCTAAGAAGGATGCACCCCACATTAAACTGTATAAACCTTGGCTGATAATTAAATATAGGCCAATATCTTCAGCAGGAAATGACCATGGAAAGATTATGCTGAAAGATAGTCATTTCTGAGTCTTAATATGTCATGTTTTGTGCATTTGCCACAGTTTATACAATGATTTTACATAAATTATTACTGAAGCCTCCAGTTCTTCCCCAGGTTCTGTACCCTGCTGACCCAATGTATAATACCTCACAGGGCTCCGAGTCCTACTCTGTTGGGTCTCCCGTCAGTTTAAATTTTACTAAAAGCTTTGGAAACCTTAAAAGGTCAAATTGAAACTTTTTTCACATTGTAAGTCACCAACAGTGGAGATTCCTAATATGCAAATATAGGGGATTGATTAAGTATATTTTCATTTCGTGTATATAGTGGAGAACTATTTTGCTATTACAGCTGATATTGTAGAAAAGTCTATTTAATTACTCAGTACTATGTTAATTAAAATGAAGCAAGTTACATAAGAAGATAGTCTCATTTTTGGAATTCATAGCCCATATATGTGATAGAATTGTCCACATGGAGATAGGCCAACTCTAGGTGCTTGGCTGTAATATTTGTTGCTGGCAGCAGGGATTCGTATGAAGGAGAGACATTAAGTACATACAGGATATGAACTAACTTAGGAACTTGGTTTGTCTTTTATCCTTCCACTCTATTTGGCTTTAGAAACTTCAAGTGCTGCAAGATGCGTAAAGTTTATCTGGATTATCTTGTCATTTGGAGCATTCAAGTGTCTGCTTCAATATGCCTTCGAATCACGATTGCCAAATGAGAGCGATACTTTGTGCTTCTCACATAGCTTCTTACCAAGGATCCCAAAGCACCAGAAAAATGTTAGTTTTGCCTCCCATTGCTTCTCTGAAGAAACTCAGGAAAAAGCCTAGGGCAACTTGACTCATAAAACTTACCAATTAATCCAAAGATAAACTGTTAAGGGCATGCTTTTACAAGTAGATGTGGTTATTCCCAGAGTCCATTCTCCCAAAAGATGTGAATCCCACAGAGTTATAAAAAGAATATGGAAATTAATAAAACCTGGATCCTCAGTCTAAAGAGTACATATATACATAGAAGAAGAATTACACGTATCTGAAAAAATCCCAAACTTCTTAGCCTCCTGTGGAACACACAGGACTTTTTTTTTCTTTCTGCATCTTTGTGCTGGCCTCTCAACTTTTAAAATCAAATAACGATCCGTTACTATGTAAACGGATCACAGGAATGCAACTAGAGATAAACATTTTTTTTATATAGGTCTGTAGCCATGTGATGCTAATTTATATCGGCTTTAGTGGTTTCCTTTTACCCGTGTGAGGCATCCACACGGTTCACGTCTTATCCAAGCCGGTTCCATAATCGGTGGCAGCAACTGACGCACAGAACATGGTCTCCTCACCCTCACTTCATACTGCTATATACCAAACTATTTTTTCTCCATTATTTTAATTCCAACATTATGATGAGGTCACACAGGTATCATAACTGTAAACTTATTTCATGTCAAAATCCAGGATGTTTTGAAAATGAATCATCTTCATTAATAGGCCAATATTTTAAAGCCATTTATGCGGTAATTGCTGAAATGTATCTATTTTTGGTTGATTTTGGCTTCCATGAAAAAATTTTCTTTCAACGTTTGTTTATTCATATGCACAATTTTAAGAGCCTAGGAGTTCTAAAAAGCCAAGAGTTACTAACTGTTCTCTGGATGTGGTTAAGAGACCTAGCCACTAATTCAGTGAAATAAGTTAGAATAGGATTTATACATACATGAATGAATGTGGATTATATTTTAAAACTGGGATTTTGCCCCGAGAATGTGGAATTTTGGGTTTTATTTTTATACCACACATTTAACTTTGAAATAAATAGGTTGCTACATACCATAGTAATTGTGGATGGACAGGGGTCACCAGGAAACAATAAAACTGTCAACACAAACTAATGACAACAGAGCACAGGGTAGCAAATAGGACATGAGTGTTTTATGAGAAAAGGTCAGGAGGTTCAAGTCACGGGGAAGAAAGATGGGTTGTGCCATCCAAACCGAATGCACTTTACAAGTTAATTAGGCTTCTAGAACTTGTTCCAGATGGCGAAGAAATAGCGTGGGAGACGCTACATGCCAGCAATAGAGGAGTCAGGGATGAAACACAAAGTCTGGTATTGAGACTGGGGAACAGGTAAAAAATTGGGAACAGAAGAAGACAGAGATATGGAACTTGGGACAGTAAGAAGAGATCAGGGCCACACAGAGCCAGAAGTGAGGGGCTAAGCGATCCTATGGAGGATCATGAATGGGAAAATAACAGTGGCCTCAGGGCAAGGCATGTAGCTACAGGGCATGCAGTCAGCAGCCTTCACTGGCTCTATTCTTTTTCTTTTTTTTTGGGGCGGGGGGGACAGGGTCTTACTTACTTACTTACAGCCTCAACCTCCCAGGCTCTTCTCCCACCTAAGCCTCCTGAGTAGCTGGGACTATAGGCACAGGTCACCAGGCCCAGCTCATTTTTGTATTTTTGGTGGAGGCAGGGTTTCGCCAGTGGCCCAGCCTGGTCTCCAACTTCTGAGTTCAAGTGATCTGCCCACCTCGGCCTCCCAAAGTGCTGAGATTACAGGTATGAGCCACTATGCCCCCCCTCCACCAGCTCTTTATGACCACCTAGGACAGATGTAGACAACAGCTAAACCTCAGAACCAGATGTGGTGCTGTGCAGCAGGATTTCCAAGCTAAACTAAGAGGTGTTGAGTCAAAAATGATGCATATATGTTCTCTGTGTATCTCAATCTGCTGACCCTCAAACACTTACTGTAAATTTTTAAAGAATCTCATGAAGTCAAATTAGTTACATACATACAAACACACACACACACACACAAAATCCCAAATATTTATTATAACAATATGCATCCTATACACACTAAATTATAAAATGATCCATTGCAAACATTTCTAAACCATGTGCTGTGACTTGTCACTGCAGTGTGAGGTAGGGCTGGGACTAGGTTGAGATGAGCAAGACACTCACTTCAGGCACAAAATTTAAGAGAGAATCAAAAATCTGAGTGATAGATAACATTTTCATGAAATAGTTTTTAAAGATCAAAATTAATTTTTTCATGATGGGCAAAATATCAAAATTTTGGTATTTATTTATCAAAAAGATTTTAGAGTCTCCATAAATTTTTCACTCAAGAGCCAAGTGCCTCACTGAACTTACCTTTGAGTGAAGTGTTTGGTAATAGGATAGGGCATGCTTAGCAGTCCTCAGTCTTTGTTAGTATCTCTTTTTGTGAAGCCTCCAACATTTCTGCAAAGCTGCAACAGTTGTAGGGGCAGACTTTACACAGCCTTAGGTGCAAGAGTCCCCTCCAAACTCCAGTCCCCTGCTACTCTGAGTCCCACAGATCTAATGCCCTTGTTCTAGAGATAGAGCTGACATGATAGATTCTGCTGACTTCATGTTACCTAAGTCCTGTGTTTTCCCACAGGACCAGAAGTTCCAAGGCAACGAAGACCCTCTATCTTCACTTTCATGATATCACACATACATTTTCCCAATAAATATTTGTTAAGTAAATGAGGAACTCTTCCTTAGGTTATACTCAGAGGTGAACCAAATCAGAGACAAAGCAACTCACAAAATAAAAGAAAAAGTTAATGGCAGTTGACAAAATGAATTAGCAGAGTCGCTTAAACTACGATTTAAAGAATTTGGATTCAGAAAGATCCCAGTGGCTTAAAAAATAGATCAGCAAATGCATGTGTGACACATGTGTCTAGAGCAGGAGTGCTTTTCCTGGGGTCCAGTATGAAAATGGCTTTGAAAGGACAGAGTCCTTGAAATTGATTGCAAACTGTATGTACGCATTTGAGAGCAGACGAGAGATTGAAGGCTCGTGTATTTTTCAAAGTTTTCTTCAGATTTGGTGAAAAATCACTGCGTTAAATGGCAAAACTCATCCCAGATGGGGCTCAGTAAAACATTTTCTATAAAAGTACTACTAATTATGGTGCATTCAAGTTGAACCTGGTGGGCTTTTCACCCATCTGTGGAAGTTTTTAGTGGCTCCAGTGATGCTGCTCTTTAAGTTCTGTTACTACCATGAGGACCAAGTATACCTCTCTCCATAAGTGTTCTCAATTCAGCATGTGCTTGACATCCTGGAGCCCTGCCCGAGACAGATACAAAAATCACAGAGTATCCCAACATTAAAGCACTTTACAAGCAGCCCTCACCTCTGGTCATTCGGCAACTTCACCAGCACCAGGTGGAGAAAATGCCTGTGTGTGACCTCTGACTGTGTTTTCTTTACCTGTTAGTGTCTTTTCCTCCTCACTGTGCTCTCCACTTTGCCCCTGAAGTTCCTACCCACCGAATGCTACAAATGTTCCTAAGTACGGAAAATTAGTAATTCTAAGGATTGGCAGGAAACTTTGAATCATCTAACCCAGAGGTGTCCACACAGAACCAGGGGATTAGAGGAATGTCAGAGGGGTCAGGTTTTATTTTCCCCCCTCACTCCTGCTTCCTCTCACATACACAGCAGTGTTTGTGTTCTATATAATATTTAATTGGGGAAAAATAGTTTCAATTATAAAGGATACACTCATTTGGCAGAGGAAGAGGCAGCATTCAGCCATTCTACAACTCAGGACTCTTTGGGTAGCAATGAGAAGAATGCAAGTCAAACTGCCTTGAGGGGAAAATAAAGTGGAGGGATTTACCAGCTTCTTAAGGAAAACCAGAGGGCCCCCAGGAATCACTGGCTTCACGCAAGGCTGGATCAGGGACTCACAGAGGGTTCTTAGTACTGGATCTCTCTCCATCTTGTGGTTCAGTTTTCTCTGTATTGGCTTCATTCTTGGTCTGACCATTCTCTGTGGTTCCAAGACAGCTGCAGCAAGCCCCAGACATTCATCCTCTCACCTTAGCAAACAGAGATCCTATAACTGTGCAATAGTTCCAGATTAAGTCCTGAAATGGAATCTCATTGTCCAGGGCTCTGTCATATGTGCATTCTTGAGCCAATCATTGTGAGCATGGAACATACTGATTGGCCAGACCTGAAGAACATGCCCACTGGAGCTGGAGCCGAAGATCAGCTCCATCTGAACTGTGAGAAGTAAATGTGAAGGGTGAGTGTTTTCTCAGAGTAAAGTCAGGGTACAGTTAGCAAAGACTATGAAACTGAGTGCTTTGAATAGACAAGTATTCAAGAACTGGACCCTACTGCAAATGGGAGGCTAAGTGATATGCCCAAGGTCAAATATAATCCAGGAGTGACAGAAACAAGACAAAACCCTGTAATTCTTTATTTCCAATCCAGCTGAGTATATGAGTTTGTTAGGACTGCCATAACAAAGTACTACAGACTGTGTGGCTTAAACAACAGAAATTTATTTTCCCACAGTTCTGGACACCATAAATCTGACATGACAGTGTTGGCAGGGCTGGTTTCTTCAGGAGCCCCTCTCCTTGGCTTGGAGACAGCCATCTTCTCCCTGTGTCTTCACGTGGTCTTCCCTCTATGTCTCTGCCTTAATTTCTTCTTCTTAGATGGACACCAGTCACACTGGATTGGAGCCCAAACATATGGCCTCATTTTAACTTAATCACCTCTTTAAGACCCTGTCTTCAAATATGGTCACATTCTGAAGAACTAGGAGATAGACTTCAGCACATGAATTTGAGAGGAACACAATTCAACACATAATGGTGGATTTTATTATACCAAGAGGGTAGTTTACGTAAATGAGTGAACATATACACATAGAAAGAGGCCATGCACATAGATAAGGGTACAAATGCATACGCTGCCCTGGCAATATGTGCACAGAGGAACATACATGTGCCATCCAGATACCTGGGTGCATACACATACCCCAAAGATAACCAAAATGGATCAACTGCCATTTTCCCTCACAAATTTCACAAATTAAAGATTACATAAACCCGACTTGCCATAAATCTAACATTTTTTTCTAAGTAAACTACTTTACAAAGTAGCAAGTTCTTATATTAAATTTTATTAAATAAGATAAATTTTATACCGTTTATACAAATGTCAGTATCAACATTATCTTTTCACACTCCTTATGCACAGGGCAATAAGGAATGGAAAGTACAGAGATTAATTTAGGTAACAATTACCATAATTCACAATTGCATTAGCACCTATTAAGGTTCATTGTTCTGTGGAAATTTTAATGATACATTCCTGAGTGAATAAAAGCAGAAGATGATTGGAAATAAAATTGTTTCTGTGTATGCTGACAGGACTGCTGAGTGTAATTATACATTTCGGAGGCGACCTGTTTGGAGTTTACTCCATAATTTTATGTAAATGTTAAATAACTTCACGTGTTCTTCCTCCTGGGTTAAATGCTAATTTGTGCTATTTCAACAAGGGGAGTGCTTCAGGATTATTAACGGACTTACTCTGCCAGTGAAGCCAAAGTAGCTCCACATTCTTCTGAAAATAGCTCCCCCTTCTTAAAATTTGTAGCAAAAACCCCAAAAGTGAGAATTTTTTCTCCTAAATTTTTTCTCCTCAAGCTCATTCACAATGCTGGTTTGCATTGACTGCTTCCATCCAAAAGAAAACAGGTAGATAGAAGACCTTGAAATACTCTTCGGTACAACAATTTTAATATACGTAGGTACAGATGGTTCAATATGTCTCCCAGTTCCTAGAGACTAAAATGAAACCAGCACATAGTAGGTGTTCTTAAGTATTCATTGACTATATATAGGAACCCCCCCCCCACCTTTTCAAACCCTCTTTAAACAAATGAGAATTAAGCCTGCTGAAGCATAATAGATCTGCTCTGTTTCTGCAGAAATGTTCACCCTTATTACCCTCATGTATATTTCCCCAAGTCAACAAGGAACCAGAACAGGCATAAATGGAGAAGGAGTAGGACAGAAAAAAACCATGCATCCATTTAAGAGAGATGAAAAACTAATTGTAATTTCTCCTAAAATTTCATTACCACATTATCACTGAAATTTCATTGTCGTTATCATCAGTGCATTGTAGAAATTGCACTGATGCCTTTTCCAACATTATATGTAAACATAACTATATTGTTCAACATCGTGATAATCTAGACTATGATTTTTTTTTATTCGTTTGCACAATTTTTAGTCTCACAAATCTCTGGAGATCGATATCCTACACTTCACTATTGCTTAGTCAGATCAATTATTTTTCTTTCGGATATCTGTCAATACCTAAGGTGTGAGGGAGAAAATGTTGATTTTTCTATTGGTATAACAGTTTGTCAGGTCAAAGCCCCACTTTGAAAAACGTTCCCCAAATAGAATATCATCATGAATGTCATCATCAAAATCACAATCAGCAAACATTAACTGACTTCCACCATGAGGCAAAGGCTTTATTCCAAAAGGAGCTTAAGTCTAGTTGGTAGAAACCATAAGCCATAGTAGGTCTATAGTTGTCCAAACTGCAAGGTTGTTGCCTACATTGCATTTAAGTTCTCTACTTGCATTCTACTTTCCTTTGTGAGATCCTATTTCTCCAATATCGCCTTCTCTGTTCTTTCTATTCCAAATGTGCTTATGCCTCCTGTTCTACTAATGCAAAACATGTTTCATAGATAGTTTCCTCTATCTCAAGTTTTGCCAACTTTATCCCAGTTTCACAAACACATATACAGAGATGTCACATGTAGTGATAACATGGCCTAGAGTAAGATAAAACATAAGCCAATAGTGGATAAATTTTAAAACAAGGCACTATTTTGGTGATTCAGATAACAGATGTCAACTCAGAATATATAGTGACACATATCAGGAGGCAACTGCTGCTGAGAATTTAGAAACTACAAATAACTATTGAATCATTTCCCAAACAACTCACCATGCTAAGGGAAAAAATCAAAAATAGAAGTACATTCAGTGCTTCGGTTTGTCTCCAAAGTTAGGGGTATTGATATATTTTTATTCTTAAACGCTCTTTTACTAATAAGAGTTAAATCTATACTTCCTCGCCACAAGAACTAAAAGTGTCCTTCTTGTCAATATCTGTCTTCTTACACAGTTACATTTTCCAAGAAAGTACTTAAATTCTTGAAAATGTAATGTCAAGTTATTTTTTAATGTATCTGTCTTTCTCACTAGAACCAAGCTGAATGGCAGCAGGAACTGTCTTTATCTTATTTATTGCTATAGCTTCAGGACTAGAAGAGTCTCTGGCATAGAGTAGTTACTTGATAATTTTTTTTGAAAGAGTAACTGAACCGTGTGTGGTATTTGGTGGCAAGAGGGTTACTTAGAATCTGATCACCTGCAGCCATCTGGAATCACCAGCCTGTAGAAGGCAGAGGTTTGGGGGATCAAGTAGTGATACCATAGAACATTTTGGTAGAAATAAGGACCATAATGGGATTGGTTAGTTGCTTCTAAGTAAGATAGAGAACTTAGGGAAAGAAAACAATGAAGTTGGGGCTTTGAATCCCCAGCTCAAGGTCTGCATAAGGGAGTAGAATGCTTCAATGAATACCTTTTTTTCTCCTGTAGACATAGGGCCAAGATTTCTGAAAAACAGATTCAAAATCTGATCTTTCTGTTGGCTGAATTACAAGGCAAATTGAATTCATGTTGAAGTTGGTACGTTGACTAAGAGTGGGACTCTAACAATTAAAAGGGGACACATGGACAAATTCCAGTGAAGCTGGAGACCACGAATCTCTAAATTCTTCAGAGCCCCTTTTGCAGATGGAAACCCTTCCTCCAAGACTAAGGTTAGTATTCTTTGCCTAAAGATTGTAATAACTTCCTTCAAGGTAATTGCCTTGCAAAGGATTGCTAACCTTCCTGAAAACCCTCAGTGCCTCTTGTTTCTACATTTGTAACCACATTCAAGTCTCACCAGGCCCCAGAGTGTGAGTTTCAAAGTGTAAACCATGAGAAGATGCAAGTTACACCAAAATGTTGCAAGAGTTTATCAATTTATATAGACAGAAACCTAAGGAACACTTATGGAAATAGATCCTAAGGGTCTGATCAGGAGGAAAGGAATATAATATTGGACAAGGATGAAATCAATGATATAGAAACTTTAAGCCAAGATTCTGGATTCAATGTGTCCTTTTGAGTGGCTCTAAGAGTTTGCTTGGTTAATTGACTAAAATCTGGTGACCCAGACTAAATCCAGGTGAAATGCCAGAACTCCATTGGTATGTTGCAGAAGGTCTACAGGGCCCAAGGAAACCGAAATGCTAGAGTAGATTTCTCATCTAAGAACCACTTGCCTACCCCCTAAACTACATCCAAGTAGAGTCCAAAAGACCCTTTACCAAGGCAGTGAGAAATATAATTGTAAAGGGAGCCACAGCATCCTGAAAGGGATCATCAGTGGCTCTTCTCTGTACACCAGTAATGACAGTTAGAACAGTTGCAACAGAACTAAAACTCCCAGAATCCAGTTGTCTGGGTTGCAGGGTGGTTGGAGCTATAGGCAGTGAGCTGAGGCAGTCATCGGATGGCTTTACCCATGGAGATTTTTGTTGCTGGCTAATATATTATATATTCTTAGAACTGGTTTGATTAAGAAAAAAAGCTGTTGGTGTGGTGACTGGAAGTCTAACAACAATCACCACAATAGATATCTGCGGTCCCTGAACCACTTTTTGGGCTTGAATCTCTTTTGCTTTTCTTCTTTCTTATTGTGTGTCTCCAAGCCCTGAGTCTACTGGGGTTATGTAGAAAAAAAGTTTTAAACACTTTTTGGGAAATAATTGCAAAGTTATAGCTAAATTATAAGAAAAAAAGAAGAGTTCTATACATTTTCACCCAGGTTCTCAAATTTTTAAAATTGTGTCAGATTTGTTTTCTATATATACATATAATTATCAATATTTTTCCTTAAGCTTTGAGAATAAGTTGCATACAACATGGTCCTTCTCTAAGTACTTCTGAGTATATTCATTCACAAAGTAGATACTTCGGTATGTACAGAGGTTATCAACTTCAGCAAATTTAACATTACTAAAGAAATTTTATTGAATCTTCTTTCTGCATGTCAATTCTGTCAATTTACCTAGTAATGTCCTTTATAGCACTGTCGTCGCTGGAGTACTGGTCTACCATAAGACCATGTGCCATAATCGGATAGTATGTCTCCATAGTCTCCTTTAACATTTGAAATTTTTCAGCAACTTTTTGCCTTTTAGAATACTGATTTGTTTTTTAGAAATATACTTCAGGCCATTTGTAGACCCTATTTTCTCACATGGAACTTCTCTCTCTAGATCTTACCTATGTTCAAACTTTGAAGGGTATTTTTAGATCTAAGAGATCTGGGTCTTTAAAGTCAGTCTGGGCCAGAATCAGGCTGCAAATGCCAAAGCGAGAGATGTCAGAAATGAGTTGCGGGTCTTTGCCAAACAGAGCATCCTCTGGCAGCGAAAGGAGAGCAGAAGAGGGGATTTCGAAGTGTAAGTCCTTTGATGGGGAGGGATTATGAACAAGCTGTCTTGCCAGAGAAAACAAACAAAAAGGGAGATACCAACTCTTGTGAGGTTTCATCACATGGGAGGAAAAAGTTTTGGCTGTGGTTGATTTATTAGAATTATCATGAGACTTGAGGAAATTAATGAGGAAATGATATGATGCTTGCTTCCACCAGGGTGGGATCTTAATAATGTAGTAGTGAGCTTCAAACACTGTGAAACGGTGGGATGCTCACTCTTTTTAAAAGGTACCATTGCTGGTATTCCATGGTGTAAATACTCCACCACTCTATCGATAATTTCAAGATACCAACATGACAGCACTGCTACAGGGCACTGAGAAGGTGTGCGCAGTGGCTTTCAGGACCCAGCACACCAATGAATGGCAATGCTTTTTAAGCTAAGCTAATCAAATCTATTAATATGAGGATATAAAATATGGGAACAGTCGGGCGCGGTGGCTCATGCCTGTAATCCCAGCACTTTGGGAGGCCAAAGCGGGCAGATGACCTGAGGTCAGGAGTTTGAGACCAGCCTGGCCAACATGATGAAACCCTGTCTCTAGTGAAAACGCAAAGATTAGCCAGGCGTGGTGGTGGGCGCCTGTAATTCCAGCTACTGGGGAGGCTGAGGCAGGTATTTCAGAATCACTTAAGCCTGGGAGGTGGAGGTTGTAGTAAGCCAAGATCGCGCCACTGCACTCCAGCCTGGGCAAGAGCAAGACTACGTCTCAAATATAAATAAATAAATAAAATATGGGAGCATGTGTGTGTATGGCATATGTATGTGTGTGTGCATACGTATGTGTATGTGTGTGTATATGTACACTCACATACATACACCTCATAAAACAACCCTTCATAGGGAAACAACCACTGATGTGATTCAAAACAAAACAAAAAATGGGGCTTTATATCACTGCAACTTCTCTCTTAAGTTATACCAAATAGAAGGCCTCCTATCTGTACTTCAAATCTAGATGGCTTTAGAATGTGCAGGTAGGCATAGGGACTCCTGGGAGCTGGCTTGCTCTGTATAAAAATGGAAAAATATTTTAGATTGTTGGGAGAGAGGGAGAGACCCTGAGCAAGGGGAGGAGGACGCTGGCAGGTTGGGACCACATGGGTACACGTGAGAGGGCTGAGAGCCCTCAAGGGCCAAGCAGTGCAAAAGGGACTTTAAAAGGAAATTATCACTCAGAGACAGTTTTAAATTTGGGGCGACAGTGCTCAGTGCTCCCTCCTCCTCTGTTGCTCTGATAAAGGCCCCTTTGCTCACTGATGCTTCTCTGTAGATGCAGATTTGGGGGCAATTGTGGAAGTAAACTGGGTGGCTGGGTTCAGCTTTCTCAGAACTCTGGGAAATAGCCCAAGGAGCTTCAATGGAGTGAAAGCTCAAGCAGCACAAAAGCAGCTTAAAAACAACAAGGCAGCTTTGCTGTGTGTTTCCTTGCCCTCACCCCCACTCTCTTTCTGCTTGGTGATGGTCTTGAAGAAGGTGGCCAGGTTCCCAGGATGGGACCCTGGTCCTTGGTTCCCAAGGGAGCAGAGAACAACCTGTTCTCATAGAATTGTGTATGTTTGTTCTAACCTGTCTGGGGGTTACCTGAAGGACTGACACAAGGCCGTTGCCTTTGTTTTACCTAACTCAGAACTCATTCAGGGCAGAAAATCTGCAGCAATGGTGTCGTCAAGATGCGGGAGGATGCGAACTTTGCCAGCGTCCTGTCCTGGGAGTGCTCCTGGCTGTAGTAGTACCACCTGTCTCCTGCAACCATCTGGGAAAGCTCCTGTTGAAAGTAGCCTTGTGCAAACTCCATCAAGATCTCTGCAGACAGAGGTGCTGCAGAACAGCTAGGGGAGCAGGACATCCTGTCGTGAGAGCTGGTGGAGGACGCTACTCCCTCTGTGTCCCCCTGGGATGTCATAGCTTCCCTGTTAGAGTCCTTGCTAACCTTGGCCTTTTCATCTCTTGCTGTCCACCCTCCCACATGACCCAGCCACCCCATCACTGTCCTTTCCTTCCCTTTATCATAGAGTTTCTTTGTGCCCTGGCCTTCAATCTGTTAATGGTCTAGTTCTCACGTCTAGGTAATAATGTTTTCTTTTTAACTCCAAGGCACAGTCAGACACTGGATTCTATTGCCCGTCCAAACCTCTTTTGGTCTCTGACCCAAGCTCCCCACGTGACCCACTCTCTGTCAGAATACCAATCTTTCACCTACTTTAACTCATCCCAGGAGTCACACTGATTCACTGGACTGGGATCTGCACCTACCACCCTCTCTGCTCCTCCTTAGGCAAACTCTGCTTTAACTCTGACTCATGGGACTCAGTCGCAATCTTTGTTTTTTGTTTTGTTTTGTATTTTTGTTTGTTTGTTTGTTTGTTTTGAGAAGGAGTCCTGCTCTGTCGCCAGGAGGGAGTTCAGTGGCGTGATCTCAGCTCACTGTACTGCAACCTCTGCCTCCTGGGTTCAAACAATTCTCCTGTCTCAGCCTCCCGAGTAGCTGGTACTATAGGCGTGCACCACCACACCCAGCTAATTTGTTTTTGTATTTTCAGTAGATAGCGGGTTTCACCATGTTGACCAGGATGGTCTCGATCTCATGATCCACCCACTGTGCCCTGTCCTGAGTGCTGCTCTCTAGTGAGCCCTGGCTGGGTCGTCCCTTCCTCCCTGAAGTCTCAGGCAAAAAGCACCCAGCCTACCCCTTGCCCTGACACAAATGTGTTCCACCCCCTTCTCCCTCTCCATTCTCTTGCAAGAGCTCATTTCTAGCCACCTGCCAGAAGCCTGTCTCTGGGAGGCCCTGAAAGCAGACATGTGGAAGCTGCTAGACTCCCCCTCTGTGTTGTCCAGGAGCACCTGGAGAGAAGTTACCCGGAAAGGGGATGTCTGGATTTGGGAGGACACAAAAAGGGGGGATCATTTCCAAAACTCCTGAGGTCAGGCTGCCAAGTGAAGACTCGAAACACCTGAGAGTCAGTTGTTGGCAAGCAGGACCCCGCAAGTGTCCAAACTTTCAGGAGCAACAGACAATGAGAGCAGCAGCACAGGCCATAGTGGCCTCTGCATCCCACTGCCATGGGGCACCCTGTGCGGCAGGTGTGGCGCCAGCTCTTCAGGGTGTCCTCTGCCTGCACAGCGAGACTTAGGGCTGATTCTCCCCATCTCTGGTAGCTCTTCCCCACTAGGGTCCCCTCTGTCTTAGGCGGGACAGCTTATGCACCCTCAGTCCTAAAGCAGGCTAAGTGGTCCCCACCCACTCCTTCCTCTCCCCAGAGCCTTCCCCACCCCACAGCTGTGCCACAGCTCTAGGTTGAAGCCCTGCCAGTTACCACCCCACATCCGGCCCTGGTACAGCCTCAGGCCCCACTTCCACCCCGATCCTATCTTGTGCATTACAGATTAGAGCCTGCACTAGTTTTCAATGCAGAGTTCCTACACATATTGTATGTTTATTACTAGGTATTCAATGTTTTTGATAATGTTTTTAAGTTTTATTTTCTACTTATTTATTGCTAATATATAGAAATAAAACAATTTTATTCATTCAACTTGTGTTCTATAATATTGCTACATCCAAGTATTAGTTCTAGTAATTTTTAGATTCCATAAGAATTTCTAGCTACAAAATTATGTCATCTGCAGATAGCTTTCCTTTTCCTTTCAAATATTCATCCCTCTCATTTTAGTTTTTGCACTTGGTAGGCCTTCTAATACAATGTTGAATAGAAATGGTGAGAAAAAACATCCTTTTCTCAGCATTCAATCTTTCATCATTATGAAATCTTTCATCATATTTACCATAGGACTTCTGGGGTGCCATTTATCAGGTTGACTAAGGTTCCTTCTATTCCTAGTTTGCTGACAATTTTTATAAGCAATGAGTTGTATGTTTTGTCAAATGCTTTTTCTACGTATAGTGATTATATAATTCTCATTTTTTAACCTGTTAGTGTGGTGAATTACATTAATTGATTTTCATATGTTAAATCAACCTTGTAATTCTTGGACTAAAACCAATTCGTTCATAAAGTATTGTACTTTTATTATACTATTGTAAGATTTTCTTTGTTAATTTTATGCAATATTATGTTAAAGATTGTTCTTTAATTCCAATAAGACATTAAAGTCTTATTCTATGAAAAGTGTCTTCAGTTGAGAATTACCACTGTAAAAGATAAATTTTGTATTTATTGATAGAAAAAGTACCCAAAATAGGTACGAGGCAGAAATCAGGCAATTATTGTCCTTCTGATATTATGATTGTTATTCACCTAATGGCTACCAGACACGTTTAACAACACTTTGAGTTAAATGTGCTCACTTTGAGAACTTACTGAGCAACAGCATAGTCATAAATATAAGCACAAATTAGATCCCTGAGGTTGAGAAGGGAGTATCCTGTTATAAGGGGATTATTCAGAGAATTAAAAGACAAATCTATTAAATTTGTAAATCTTCATTTAAATAAAAATGTAATATTTTTTAGATTTCTCACATAGAACTCTTGGATCTTTGAGAAGATGTTTGTGGTTGAATCCCCAAGGATCTATAGAACCCAGTTTGAGAAAAGACAACTTAGAGGAATGTAGGGCTTCAAGGAAAGTGCTTAACAAATAAATAGTTAGGTGAAGAAAAAATAGTATAGTATATATGAATGTTTGGTTGGCTAATTAACTTATTAACCTATTATTATGGCAAAAGACCACTGAAATTTTATTAAATAGCCTTTCTTATTTGAAACATAAATTCCAATCAAAGGAATCTGTGACTATTTATTCCTGCACTGTCCTTAATAGGACACAGTATTATTGATAGGAAACAGTGTTATTCTCTTTAAGATGATAAGAAAAGTCAAGGTCAACATTTAAAAAGAGAGGACAGAAGGTGAGAAGACAGAAAAGAAGAAGAGAGAACAGGGAGAGGAGGGGAAAGGGAGGAGAGGAAGGGAAGAGGAGGTGAAAAGAGGGGACAGAGAGAGGGGAGAAGTTGGGGTGAAGAAGGAGAGGGAAGGGAAGAGGGGAGAAGGGAGGGAAAGAATAGGGGAGGGGAGGGATTGGGAGGAAAGAGGAGAAGAGAGGGAAGGAAAGGAGAGGAGAAGAGAGGAGAGGAGAGGAAAGGAGAGGAGGGGAGAAGCTAGACAGGTAACTACAGTTTGTATGGAAAACAAAAGGATGGAGAGGATATTCTAGATTTTGAGGCCTGTGGAAAGAGAGATGAGGGAAACCATAGCCTTCAAGGCAGAAAGGCAGACAAAGATATAAAGAATACTATTCCATATTTTCAGGCAACTAGACTTTGATGCAATATTTCATGCCTTGCTCACATTTCAGTTGGTAAAAAATGTATATATATTTACCCTCAACACTAGTGAAGAATATTTTTTTCTTAATAACTTGCTCTAATGCAATTGCCCCAACATCTTAACATTATTCTGTATTCATCTGACTGTACTACTTGATAAGAATACACAACCAGAAGTACGCATTACAAAGTACTGCAAATTGACACATTTCATAGACTATATGTAAATTGAAATTCCCCAAGATCACCTGCTTGTTTTCCTACGAAGTCATTTCAGTGGCAATACCCAAAGTCTAGGAAATTACTCAGTCCCAAAGAATTCAGCCCCTACTTCTGTGTCTCTTGAATAGTCCCTGAATTTGGGATCTTGAGGATCAGGGAGTGTCACATAACCAGAATTTCTGCAGGTGTCTTTAACTTGCTGATTTGTAGCTCTTCATGTAAGCTGGACATACTGCAAATATCTACTTCAAATGACTTGCTTTCATTTTCTCTTTGGTGTGTTTACATGAAAAGAGAAATTCTTAACTTCTGTAAATTAGAACTTACCAATTCTGTTTGTATGTTTTACGTTTGTTTAAGAAAGCCCAACTCTGCACTCATAATAATCTATAATTTTCCCTACAAATCCAACACTCTCATTTCTCAGATGTCCAGGTTACATTGGTCTGTTCCTATCAGCGACGTATTCTGCTCCATTGGTCAATGTCTCCATCTCTTACAGTACAACAAAACCTTGAGTATTATAGCTTTATAACAACTCTTATTATCTAGTAAGGCAATCCCTCCCCCACTTTATTTTTGTTTAAGGATAATTTTGACCATTCTTGGTATTGACGTCTGCTATGTAAATTTTAGAATCATCTCATCAAGTTCCTCAAAAATATTCTACGGAGATTTTGAGTGGAAGTTCTGGAATCCCCTATGGATTGCTTAGAGCAAATTATCGTCTTTAACACCCTGAGTCTAATGAATATGAAATGTCTCACAATTTATTTAGATCTTCTATAATATCTTTCCAGACATATTTTTAATTTTTTCTATAGAGGTTATGTAATTTTGATTCCAATATACCCATTTTTAAAAAATCAGTATTTCTAATTTGGTTAATTGGCTTAGAATAATTTTCCATCCTTTTATATAAAACTTTCTGTGTCTTAAGTGTTACGCTTGTCCAATACAAATAGCTTTTGTCAAGATTTTCTTTTTTTTAATCTGACAATTTGTTTTCTAACTAGCTAGTTTAGTATGTCTAAATTAATGTGGTTAATACTATATTTAGACTTGTCTACTCTTTTATCCTTGCAATGTGTCCCTTTGCTTCAAGAAATTTTTTTTCTTGCTTTCTTGTCTTTCTTTTTTAACTTTAAGAAAAACTTTATCTTATTTTATTGATTCATAATAGATTTAATTTGGGATTACATGTGATAATTTAATACATTCATATAATTTGTAAAGATAAAATTAGTGTACTTGAGATGTTTATCACCCTAAATATTTCTCTTGTCTTTATGGCTAGAAACATTAGAATTATTCTTTTCTAGCTATTTTAAAATTTAAATAGATTATTATAAATCATGGTCACCCTACTAGTCTATCAAACACTAGGTCTTGCCTCTCTTTTTCATTCAACTGTTGTTTTGTTTGTTATTTCATTCCTACATACCCACAGGCTGAAAAGTTTTATATGCTATTTTAATTTTAGTTACTGATCTTAACTTGTTACCATGTATGCTTTTAAAAGTATCTTAACCTCCCCTCAAAACAGTATGAGAAATGTAATGCCTTGAACTCCTCCCTCCTGGTGTGCATGTCATTATTTTATCATATTTTGTCATTTTCAACACTACTAATTAGACAACACTATAATTACTTCATATGATACGGCTTAATTTTATTTAGCTACATGTTTATCTGTTTCTATGCCTTCTTGATCTTACATGTGAGAATTTCCTTCCGATGTTATTTTTTTCTTCTTAAGTATAACTTTTAGAAGGTGCTTTACATAAAACTTCTAGTTTTGAGTGCCTAAAATGAAATCTTAATTTTACATTTATTCTAAAATGTATTTTTCCTGAGTGCCCAGTTTGGTGCTGACAGTTACGTTTTGTCTTCTAATTTCCATTGTTGCTATTAAGATGTTAATTGTCAGGTAGCTTTTGTAATTTGCTGGATTATCTATATTTTCTCTCTGGCTGCTTTTAACCTCTTCTCTTTGTCTTTGATAGTCTACAGTTTCTCTACAATGGATCTGGGTCTAGATTTCTTTTTACTTATATCTGTGAATCCATGTCTTTAATCATTTCTGGAAAAAATACTCCTCAAATATTTCCTCTCCTCCTTTCTCTCTTTATATAACTCTGATTAGATGTATGGTGAAACTTATGGCTCTGTCCTCCATTCCCATTGGCCTCTTTTCATGTTATACATTTTCTTATCCCTTTGTATTATGTTGTCTGATTTCTTCTGATCTAGCTTCCAATTCACTAATTTTTTTTTCAGTGTGCTAATCTTGCTAATCTGTTGTTTACAGAAGTCCTTGAGGATGTTTTTTTTACTCTGACAATACATTTTCATTTCAAAACATAGTACATGATTCCTTTTAATATCTGCATTGTGTTCTTACTGCTTGTTTAAATTTATGATTACTTCTTTTATTAACATCTAATAAGAGTCATTTTAATACTCCATACTGAAATATTTAATATCAGAAGTACCTGCTTTTTCTCCACATTTTTACCCTTGGTGGCTTATTTTGGTGTATATTTGATGACCTTTGGCTGTGAGTTTATATGCGCTTGGTTGACATTATTCTGTGGTTTCGCCTTTGTATCTGGTGGGAACCAGAGGGACTTCCTCTCTTGAACTACTTCCCTATTCAGGGTTTCTGGTTTTATACACACAACTATGGGTCAGATTTACTTCTTTACCATTAGCCTATGGCTTAATTCACATGATATGATACTAATGTTGGTTTTGCCCTTGGGAAAATCCAATTTTTATTTGCTTGCCCTTCGCTGCTCTACTTTCAGCACACAGATTTTTGCCTTTATTATCGATGTTTAGAAGTTTCTCTGATGTCCTGGAAGACCAGCACTAAATCCAAAAGTATATTTAATGCAGAATCCAGCTGACTTCTAGCAGAAAGACCCGTGAGGGTACTTGTTTCACCACACTTGTTTTGAAGCCTGGAAACCCTCTACCTCTTCAGCCCATGGGTATCATTACCAATGTGCTGCTTGAGCCACACCTATAAAGGCTTCAACTCCAAGCTCCAGGAGCACCTTATTTTACTGTTCTGACTCCCAAAGTTCCACAACATGTCTTTAGTTCTCTTTAATTTTCTGTTCTTATGACACTTCCATGATTAAAGCTGCTATTGAAAGAGTCTAGTCTATACCATCCAGCACCCTCTGTAAAGAAAACGGATTCCCACTGAATGGCTTGGGCTTCCGGTGCCACAATTATGTAATTTCTACCTACAAAACTCTCTTTTTAGCAGTGTTTAGGCAGTCTAGTAGAAAATAATGCAGACTAAATTCAGTCACAGCCTAACTCTCTACCCAAAATCATTATCCCTTTTGAAAAGTAGGTCTTATTTCTGAGTCAGCCCTGGTAGATTCAATCCCTTCTGCACTTTCAGAGATATTCTGCCAGTCACTCTCTGAAATCTGACTTCCATCATGACTTTTCTAATCCACTAGTTTGTATAAATCCCGATTATGATGATGTCCAAGGTCTTTTTCTTGAGTGTATTTACTCCTGATAAAATCAGTGAGTGTAGCTTTTTCACTGACAGTTAATGATATTACTTACCAGTCCAATCACACGAAGGATCTTAAGGAGGGTAATAATTATTCCGTAAATAGGTGAATCTAAGCTTGGTTATTATATTCACTCCCAAAAGTGGCATTGAATCTGAGCAATACATTGCCATATTATTTGAGTACTTTTAAGCTAAGTTGATTATTGGGAAATGTATCAACCTAAGAGTAGTAATGAGATTTAACAGCATATTTCTTTTCTCTTTTAAGACATTTTAGATATCATAGTTAACTAAAGTTTAGACTAAAATATCAAATTCTTCAGAATCAGAGAAATTGTGTATAGATAAATTATCTACAATGAACAATTAATCTTTGAAACTGTATTTAGCAATTTTTTTGATATTTGTTTTGTTTTGTTGTTTAAGACCCTGTATCACTGTGTTACTCAGGCTGGAGGGCAATAGCATGATCATGGTTCACTGCAGCCTTGAACTCCTAGTCTTAAGAGATCCTCCCACCTCAGATTCCCAAGTAGCTGGGACTACAGGCATGCACCACCATGCATAGCTAGTTTTAATATAAACGTTTTTGTAGAGACAAGGTCTCATCATATTTCCTACACTGAGCATCTTCCTTTTATAGTCACAAAAGTTTTAGGAGTATTTCTATTAGGCCTTTGGGTATAATTGTGTTCTTTGAACCCAATATGAGGAATTGGCATGAATTACATGAAGTGAACTAGCCAGTGAGACTAGTGTACACATTGCCTGCCCAGATGTATTTGTGAAACACTCTAGGTATCTAGATTTAAAAGTGTCATGCATCATGGATACTCATCTATCTGTTCATTCTTTGTGTAATTTCCTTTTGACATATTTCAGCTGAATGTTTTCCCTCCTTAAAGATATGTTAAAAAGCTTATAGAGCTCAGACTATTTTGACATGGTACACTTTACTTGTCCTTAGCTAGATTATATAACTAAAGTAGGAAATGTATATGCAAAAGAGCAAAACAGGTAAACAGTGAAAACAATTTTCCCTCTCATCTTACTGCTTAAAAGTTTTTATGTATAGTTTCTGGAATTTTCTATGTAAATTATTGTGTCCTATGTTTCCTTCTTCTACAACTTTTGTTTTTCTCTTAACAATATAGCTTAGAGGAAATTCTGTGTCAGCATGTCAGAACTTAGGGAGGTACCTCATTTTAAAATGGCTGTAAGGTGAGCCATTATATGAATGCACTGTAATTATTTTAATCAGTTTCCTATTAATGAGTCTTTTAAAATGTTTCCAGACCATTACTAATAATAACAATGGACACATATCTTTGCTTCTGTGTTAGACACATCCATAGGAGAGAGTCCTTGAGATGCAATTGTCAGGTCAAATAGTAAATACATTGAAAAATGTGAAAGATACTTCTAAATTGTGCTTCAAAGTGGCTATCCCAATGTGCATTCCTGTTAAAATTGCCTGAAAATTTTCACTTCTCCACGTCTTCAGCAATGATTTTTTTGTATGAATATAAAACTTAAAATGACATTTCACAGTTATTTTAGTTTTAATATAAAATATGAATGCTACTGAGCATGTATTCATATGGTCTAAGCTATTTATATTTTCTTTTTTGTCAAACTATTCATGTCCTTTTCCTATTCTCTATGGATTTATTTGCTCTTAATGATTTATAATAGTACTTTAAATGATAGTTTAATTCTAAACACAATCGTATGTACTGCCAATATTTTTTCTTTTCTTTTTTCTTGACATTAGGATAGTTGGCCCTAAAAAATGTTAAGGTATTGAGATTTGTCAGCTTTCCCCTTGGGTCAGTGTTTAATTTTCTTTATCAAAAAACACAATAATATTTTTGGAGAAATAAATGACTAGATTATTCCATACAATTATAGACATGGAACAAAGTTTTAGTTGCCTTTCATTTAAGAAGAAATACATTTTAGAAGAAAACACAAATAACTTGGAAACATGCTTGAAGAGATGCTAAATTTCACCCACAATTAAATAACAAAATTTAAAATTTTTCATTAAAAAAATTAGATCATCATGATTTTCATCAATAGCATGTAAGAAAACCTTAGTTATTATTTTTGAGAGTATTAATATAAGATTTTACAATAAGAATTTTGTTTCTACTGGTTTTCTTCTAGATTGAAAAGTAGCAGTTGCCCTGGAACATGGCAGAGGTTAGGTAACACAGACGGCCCCTCATCTAAGAAGCCCTACAGGTTCCAGTTTGCTTGGCTGTGGGGACCTAGTGAATTCAATAGGGCCTGGAATATACTGTGTCACGAGGCAGCCTCTCTTACGGTGCATTTTAAAGTTTAACTTGCCCTCTGTATCTTAACAACCTGTCTTACAGCTTCCTGCACACTTCTGACAACTTGATTGAACACCCTTGGAGAAGTCCATGGCGTCGCCTATGACAGAGTCCGTGTAGGCAAAACCCCAGCCTATGCTGGAATTTAGCTTTTAAAAAGCAACCTAAATAGAACACAAGATTGTAAACTATAAGGAGATTCTAACACCAAAAGACAGTGTGACTTGAGCCAATGAAATGCCAAAATCCAGTTCTAGCTGACAACGTCAGTGGTGGGGGACAGACTTCCAATGCCATTTGAGGACAAAGCATGTGGATTCGTGACTGTAACAGCAGATACCCCACTACCAATGACCAAATCCCGTGCACATTCCTGTTCTTCAGTCACCTTTTCTCCATAAATGTTTGTTGGATAAAATTAAAACCTTCCCACATATTAACAAGTAAACCTTTATTCTCTGATTTAATTCTCTAAACTCATACTGCCTTCATATTCAGTGTCATTGACTTGCACCCAACGGTTCTCAGCTTATGTTGTAGGTGCTATCTCATCTTAAACTGATCCTGTTCTCGAGTTTCCAGAGGGAGTACAGCCCGGTCACCTCTGGAGTTCAGCCTAGTGAAAGTGCTTTCAGACTTCTGACGTCCAGAACTGTAAGAGTATACATGTATTTTGTTTCATGTCACCAAGTTTGTGCTAATTTGTCATAGTGGCCATAGGAGACTAATGCATACCTATCAGGAACAGTGAAAACATGTGACTGTAGACACAGTGGAAAGCCTGACACACAGCTGTTAACCCTGTTCTGGGCAACTGAAGCTTTGGTTTTAAGGGATTTCTGAAACCAGTACAATGACTGTCACTTTTCCCCATGTTCATCCGGGGAATAAATGCCTAGACACCCGGCAGCAAGAGGTCTTTCCTTCCCCAGAGACCCTCTCTTCTCCTATTACTTAAAGGGAAAATGTTACTGCTCATCACTGAAGTCACATATTCTTTTCCTTTCTGAACTTTAAGGCAAACAGAATTCTGTCTCAGGGGACTTAGGTGCCACCCCAAGTTAATATTCCAGCCACATCTCAGGCCCTCTCCTAGGACTCATCCCTGAGAACTTCTGAACTTAAATTCTCCCCAGGTTCCAGCATCACTCACTTTTTCATTTCCCTCTTCTGCCTTTAGTTCAGATTCTTGTCAATTTAGATCTTTCCCTACACATGGTTTATAATGAGGTTGTACAGCCAAGTGACAAAAGTTCAGATGGTCTGGTTATAAATCTGGGTTTTTGCAGTCTACCAACTGTGTGACATTGAACAAGGTATTTAACCTCTCTGGGTCTCAGCGTCCTTAAAAAATAAAAAAGTAGGATTATAAATGACACCTATCAATATAGTTATTATGAAGATTAAATGAATCAGAATTTGCTAGTGACTTACAATAGTGCTTGGCATAGAGTAAGCACTATTTGTTAATAATAAATACAAATCCCAAGCTTATCACTTACTCCACTTTCTGTCATAAGTTTTGATGTCCATCAAGGTTAGGCTCACAAATATCTCAACATTTTCAAGGCTTGCATTTTCTGTGCGTATATGAGATATATATTTGGTGAAATCATCAAACTTCAAGGGAAATCAAAAGAAATACTTTTTAGTGATTGTCCCTGTGGCTAACTTGGGCATTTCACTAGTCAGTGCTTCTAGCCTAGGCTAGTCCAATGCCAAATTAGAAATTGACCTAGTATGCGTTTTGAACCCTTATCTTCAATGCACTCTCCCCACAAAGCCCTATCCTTTTACTCATAAATGTTCATTTTTCCCTCCATCCTGTGAGACCTACTTCCAGGAAAGCCTCTGATATTAGTCATTAACAAAAAAATAAGAGCTTAAAGAAAAGATGCTATTTACCTAAGAAGAACCATTTTTTAGCAGAGGTTCTGTTTGGTTTTGTTTTTCTTGTCCCTCCCACACCCTCTTCGCTGCCTTCAATAAATTCAGGATCTAGATCATGACTCTAACACTTAGCTGCTATTTGATGCTAGGATCCTCAGTTTCTCTATCCAGAAGGCACTCCTGAAGATGACACTCCTGTCCTGGGACTTCTGGGAGAGTCATTCCCAGCTCTATCTCAGGAAAAGAATGCACTGTTGTTCAGGAGGCCATCACTGCATCACAGTGCCCTGGGGTCACAGCAGTGACTGCTTCAGGGAGGGTCTGGGAACACTCCTTACAGCCAGGGGCAGTTTCTAGATCTCTAAAATGAAAATATTTAGAGCCAGAAAGGCATGCATCCACATCTCTGAAATTCTCAAATTTCCCACATGCCACTTTCTAGTTCCTGAGAAGCAGATGCGGAAAAGATACTCTGCTTATTAATAACTGGGGTTTTATCCTCACTTCCTATAGAAAATTATTTATCTGATGAGATGAATGGGCCCTTGGTGAGCCTTTGCCTAAGGCCTGAAGCAGCGTTTGGAGGAATATGAAATGTGGACTGTCTGCATCGTACTTACCCGGAGTGCTGGGTGAAGTCCAGATTCTTGGCTCTACCACAGATCTAGGAAGTTAGGATGATGAGGTGAGAATCAGACATTTTTTATAATGAGTGATTAGTGAGCACTTCTGGCCTAATCTAAAAGCAACGTGAGTGGCCCCTTTGGCCCTCTTTCTTCTGAGACTATGTCCTTACTTTGGCCTTAAAGCTTCCAAATGGAGTTGGGGAGGCACAAGGTTTCTGGAAAAGGGAGTGATCCAGTCACATAAACAATATTGAGTCTGAAAATATGAAATACTCTTCTCGTGGCCAAGAATGCAAGCATTTAAAAGAGAAAGACAAGTCAAATTGTAGGAAAAGTAATGAAATCTATATGGAAAAATAATAGTTGAAGTAAAATGCAAACTGGAATACAGCAACAATTGATGGAAAAGACATAAGTTGGGGCCTTCTACCTACAAAGAAGAAAATATAATCCTATCCCACTATTTTCCCCAGGACTGAGCAACACTTAAATTGACAGAGGTGAGTTGTGCAAGGGAAAAGGAAAGGCAGAGGAGTCATGAGAATACAGTTTTGAGCATAAAGTCCTAAGATTAGAGTAAACATTGATAAAACAAGAACTTAATAATAATAGAAAATACTCGAGATTGTGTATTGGACGCTAGAGTCTACAAGTGCATTACTCCACTTAAGCATCATGAGCAGCCCATATGGTGGATATGGTGGATATCAGCCTTTCCCCTGATTTACAAATAAGGAAACAGACATAGGAACGCTCTGTAAATTACTTGGGGTTGCAGAGTTAGTAAGCTAAAGAGCAAGGATTCCAAACCAAGTGGTCTATTTCCAGAGCCAGTGCTTTTAGTCACTATGCTACCATTTTCCCTCATCCAAAAATCTTACAAAACTACATGAAGTTATAAAACAAAAGCAGCAAAATTAATAAAATGAATATGACACATGGGAAAGAAGAGATGGGGAATATGAGTGGAAGTGGGAGTTTATCGTTCTGCCTCATGTTAGAGTGGTAGAACTATTTTCTAAAATGGATATGTCACAATACAGCAGAATAAGCATAAAGTTTAGAAATATAGGGGTAACAACAAAGTGGCTAAAGACTATCTTTGGAGAGGAGAACTGGAGTAGAAAGGGTTGAATTTCAGTATTATTCAAATTTATATTATATTTATTTTAATAAAAACAGAAGAATCTATTTGTTTAGAAATAGTTACAGCTGTGTAAGTGTATCAAAACATAAAATCAAATTCATTTTATATCTCTCACATATTTTTTAAAGTTTGTCTTGTCAGACTAATAATTGAAGGTCTTCTCTAAAATGTCAAAAAATATGAGTTTTAAAATTTGTCATCCCTGGTAATATTATTGCCAGGCATGGTAGAGACAGGGGGCAGGACTATTAAAAACAGACAGATTTTGTCCCTCCTTCTGTGAGGCAGTTCTGACCACAAAGGGCAAGTGATTCTCTGCACCCATTGTGCAGGAACTTTGACCCTCCAGAACTGTACTAAGCAACTGAGAATAAAGGAATCAGGCAGCAGGGTGCCTAGAGGAGTCCATTAGTCTCTTTGTGATGGTTTTGTTGTTACAGGGCTAATCTCATACATATTGCACTAGGCGCAATGCTGTGCATTTTCAGTCCTATTTATCATATTTTTACAGGTGCTTACTTCATAAAAGCAAGCATTTTTATGCTCCCTTTAAAATAGGGTTCTTCTATTTGCATTGCCTAGGAAAGGCAATCAGAGGACCACTGCCTAAGGAACTCACTCACGGAGCACACATATATAAGTATCCGCTCTCCATCTTCATTATGTATCTGTCTATTTACCTATCAAGCTACCTAGCTACCTTCCTACCTACCTACCTATCTGTGTTAGTCAGCTTGGACTGTGTATTAGAGTTCTCTAGAGGGACAGAACTAACAGGATAGATATATAGCTATAGCTATAGATATATAGATACGAGTTTATTAAGGAGTATTAACTCACACAATCACAAGGTCCCACAATAGGCCATCTGTAAGCTGAGAAGCAAGTAAGCCAGTACGAGTCCCAAAGCTGAAGAACTCGGAGTCTGATGTTTGAGGGCAGGAAGCATCCAGCATGGAAGAAAGCTGTAGGCTGGGAGGCTAAGTCAGTCTAGTCTTTCCACATTTTTCTGCCTGCTTTACATTCTGGCAGCACTGGCAGCTGATTAAATGGTGCCCACCCAGATTAAGGGTGGGTCTGCCTTCCCCAGCCCACTGACTCAAATGTTAATCTCCTTTGGCAACACTCTCACAGACACACCCAGGATCTTTGCATCCTTCAATCCAATCAAGTTGACACTCAGTATTAACCATCACAGGCTCCTATAACAAAGTGACAGAGACTGGTAGCTGCAACAATAGACATTTATTTTCTACAGTTCTGGAAACTGGGAAGTCCAAGAGGAAAGCAGATACTGTTTCTTGTGATGACCCTTTTCCTGGCTTAAAGACGCTCACCTTCTTGCTATGTCCTCACGTGGCAGTGAGAAGAAGCTCAGGTGTTCCCTGCTCTTCTTATATAGGCACGAATCCCTTCACGGGAGTTCCATCCTCATGACTGCATTTAAAACTAGACCCCTCCCAGAGGCTAGTAACAGCACATTGAGGGCTAGGGTTCCAAAATATGAATTTTTGGGGGAATGCAAAATTTCAGTCTGTACCTCTTCACCTATCTATCCATTCATCCATCCACTTATCCACAGAACAATAACAACAATGGCTTCTAAGTTACTTCCTTATATTATTTCATTTTATCCTTTTAGAAATTTTCTCAGATAAACAGTCCATAGCATAAGAACTGACTTCATTGAGACTCTTGAAGGTTGACTCTACTGTTTGTACAACTAATAAATGGTGGCACAAGAAATTTACCCCACATCTTCTCTATCCTCCTCCCCTCCCTCTCTCCCTCTCTCCCATGTACTGACTCCATTCCAGCCACATTACCTCACTAGCTGCTCCCTGAAGACCCCAGGTGTCCTTCCCCTGAGCCTCTGCAGTGACTATTCTTATTATCTGGGATGCTCTTTGCTCAGATATCTGGCTCAGTTGCCTCTGAGGTTCACATTTCACTTTCCCAGTGAGGCTTGTCTTGTCCACAGTTCAAATGGAAACCCCTGCTTCTCTCTATCCACAATCTCAATCCTCCATGTACTTCTTTATTCTCCATAGCATTTGTTACTGGGTAACCTACCAGATAATTTCCATGTTTGTTGCTTCTTTTCTCTGCTTCAACTAGAATGCAGAGTCCACAAAGTCAGGAATTTTCCTTTCTTGTAATTGACACTACTACCTACAATAGTCCACAGCACATCCCAGATGCTCGACAGATACGTTAAATTGATAGAGTGAATGAACTGCTTTCCAAATCGAATCTGGATTTTCCATCATCATCTCACACTATGAAAAGTAGAACTTACATTTTGCCAAAATCACTCATGTTCANAAACCCCTGCTTCTCTCTATCCACAATCTCAATCCTCCATGTACTTCTTTATTCTCCATAGCATTTGTTACTGGGTAACCTACCAGATAATTTCCATGTTTGTTGCTTCTTTTCTCTGCTTCAACTAGAATGCAGAGTCCACAAAGTCAGGAATTTTTCCTTTCTTGTAATTGACACTACTACCTACAATAGTCCACAGCACATCCCAGATGCTCGACAGATACGTTAAATTGATAGAGTGAATGAACTGCTTTCCAAATCGAATCTGGATTTTCCATCATCATCTCACACTATGAAAAGTAGAACTTACATTTTTGCCAAAATCACTCATGTTCATTTACTCAAGCCAGATGATGAGGAGAGACCTGGGCTTGTTGCTGTCACCCAATTCACTTCCCTCTTCTCTGACCTCCTCACCATCCCTGCTGTCAGCTCCTTTACACCAGGAGCTCATTGCTTCATCTTTGCTTGCCCACTGAAGTATCATTAAGCTTCCTTGCCTCTGCCCTAGCACCATTTACTTCTTCTTTCTTACAGTCACAGGGAGGTTTCTAAAAGCTACATATAATCTTGTCATATCTTGCTTACAATCCCTTCATGACTTTTCATACTTTCAGAAAAATGAACAGATGCCCTGTTGTGGTGTTTAAGTTTGTTTTCTTTCCACCCTTGTTGAACCCTGCGGGTGCACCTCCCACCTTTGGTTTCATCTTCAGACACACCTGACTACCCGTCTAGTGTCCCACTGACTGGTCATCTCCATTCTTTCTCTAGCTTTTTAATCCTATGGCTTTGACCCTGAAGTAGCACTTCTCCACTTAACTGTCCCCTTCTCTTCCTTGAAGGTGCAGTTCATCCTTCATTACCCCAGAAGTAGTTGATGTTCTTCTTACCTGCTTCCATTATCTCAGCACCTAACTATCCAGTTAATTGTTTGGTCTGGTCCTCTGTTCCCCCCAATTACATTGTAAATTTTCTGGGGCAAGAGATGTCTTTCAACTCTGTATCTTCAGAGCCTAGCACAGAGTTTATTATAAAGTCATCATTAGCAAATGTTGAATATGCTAGAAGCTGAAGGAAATGCTGGTACTTTTCTCCTTTCCCCATCTTGAGATGGTTCTCCTGGGTTGCAAAATAGCTTAGAAAAGATTGTATTTTCAGCAATTCAGTCTAATGGAGACGTAGCAGAATGCTAGGGTCAGCCAGATCTGGGTGTAATTGTAACACTTGTGATTTGATATCTTGGTGATTTAGACTAGAGCCAGAGCAGTTCTTAAAGAGAATCTTTTCTGATCGTTTTAAGCAGCATGATAAATTTTAAGTAAACACAAATCTTCAATAATTACAGAGTAGGCATGAGTGCTTCCTTTCTTGGTGCCTCTACGTGCAAGAAGCTGGATGCTAAGCCCAACCCCTCTGGGTGAAGTGGGAATCTGTAAGAATGACATGCCTAAGTCTAAGTTAAACAAAAAGACACAAACGAAAGACATTTAAACACTTTTTTTAAATGAAAATGAGAAAGTGCAGGTTCCTAACACACATCAGGAAATATATTGTTTCCAATGAGGTAGGAGTGCTTGGAGAGAAGAACAGATGGAAGAGGCAAGGATGGGCCACCTGGTCACTCCCTGGTCTGAACCTCATGTCTTACTAGGTTGTCATCCCCGATGCTCAAACCTCACACAGAGGCTTTAGGACTCAGCCTGTGAAGTCAGAAAGGGTGGCTGCTTCCACATCCACCCTATTCCCTGGCACACAGAAAGTTTTGGGTAAAGTCAGCCTCAACACATCATTCCTCATACATGTCAATTCTTCCTCCACAATCGAGTCAAAGAGCAAAGACACATGAGCAGAGGCACATTAGCAAGAACAAGGTTTTAATACAATCGGGAAAGACAAGGGCCCATTGAGAAAAATGGGCAAGTGGAAAAGTAGCACCTGTAAATAGCAGGGGGTATTCTGCCAGTTCAAAGATTAGAGAACTGGCTGAGGACTTGGGGCAGCCAGGTTAACAGTCAAGCCAGGGGGAGTACAGCAGACACATGCTGGTTTCTTCTACCTTCCACAGGGGAGTGTCTCAAATACACTGTGGTTCTGACTGGGCTTATCAGCCTCCTCATGCCCTCCAATACACACACACACACACACACATACATACACACACCCATTGAGGTTTGGGGTCTCTGTCTTCTAAAAGGAGAGAGCAGCTTAAGTTTAATTTAAAGGGACTGAGCCCCTTCCTCCAGGGGCAAAGTTTGTTCATGGAGATCACATGTGGAGAAGAACTTGCTTCTTATTTGTCCCCCATCACACCACCTGTGTGTACCAGGTGGGCCTCAGGTGCTCTTTGTGAATGGGGGAGTATAAGTGTGACTATTCACAGCATTTGTGGTGCTACCCCCCACGACACCATCTGATCATTGTCCAGGTGGCCTTGGGTGCTTGGCTGCTGTGTCGGCACATGAAGGCCTCTCATTATAGCTATAGTGGAATTCACTATAGATGTACTACCTGTGTTTTGTCCAGGTGAGCCGACCATGGACTGATGGAAAAAGGAACCACAAGGACCTCCAACGATAAGAATGTGGTTGCCTCTTCCTTGTGTAACACCTGGGTTCTGGAGCGGTGTATGCCAGGTATTTGGCATGAAGGTGGAACAAGCAGGGATGGTGCTGGTGTTTGTAGCCACAACCAATGTGGTGTGAGCAGGTGAGCCTCAGGCTACCTGACCAAATGGGGGAACAGACTGGTGCTGGCTGTTTCCCTCCATCCTGGTATAGTTTTTGGTGTTCTTGATATGGAACTCCGGAGACGTGCTAACCCCAGTTTTCACCATGTCTAAGGTCTCCAGGTCTCATTATCCCCCATGGGCCTAGAGTAGAATTGTCGACTGATGCAGTTACTGTCTCCAGTGCCAGACATCCTGGTGGTATCTCTAAATGTAGATGACTTGGCTGTGCCAATGAGGAAAGCATTTGGGTTTTTAATCATATCTGGCTGCACATTGATAGGCAGGCCAAATGCAAAATATGGTAATGTCACAGTGGTGAGATCTGCTGCCTTTATGCTGCCACTGTGTGGCTGGGCTGCAAGAACACCTTAGGCCTATAACTGGTGCTGGGGTTGCTGGGTTTCCCAGAATAAAAGAACGCTCTGACTTATCCTGCCCATGAGAAGCCCCAAATATGGGCTGGGAAGTGGAGCATGGATTTACAGCATGGTGGGAAGTTGGGATCCGACCCATGACTGACTATGCAGGTAAACTGGTGAAGATGTGGGCTGAGACAATGTTGCCACTGGGTTCATGGTCCAGAACCATATGAAACACCAGACAAGATAGGATGCACTTCTTCCTTGAGACAGCAGCAGACTGAAAGACAACAGCTTTTCAATAAGGAGTCGTATCCACAGTGCTGCTGCCAATGGTAGGAATGGATGATGATGATGCAGAGGTTCTACTCCCTAACTGGAAGTGTCTGGAGGAGCCATCATGGGAAGGCTCAGGAAAACAGGGGTACTGGGGAGACAGACTTTCCAACGCTGTCCATCAGGGGACACCAGTGTGAGCTGAGTGGTGGCTTCCGGATTTATAATGTGATTAGAAGTTACAGTCGGTCCTATGACTGTGCAGGCAAACTGGTGGAGATGTGAACTGAGGTAATGTTTCTATTGAGTTGTGTTTTTTCGTTTTTTTTTTGTTTTGTTTTTTTAAATATCAATATTTATTCTGAAAGGTAATCTTATGTTCCAAGTAGCAGATATTAACAACTTCCAACGCAATCTCTAGGAATAATCCGCAGTTCTGAACCATGTTTTAGAAAAACATTTCCAGCAGTCTGTGCAGGATTTATTCCTATTCCATCATTGGTAATAATTGCACTTGTTGCAGCAGGAACTTTAAATTCTTCTGCTGCAAACTTTAAGACTGCTGTGAAAGGTGTACTTTCAGGAACACTGAGTACTTTGTACGGCAGCCGTGGGTCCGACGTCAGCGTGATCTTAAAGGAAACCTTCGACATGGTGGTGCCGGGATGAATCTAGAACAGACGCTCGAGTTGTTTGTTTGTAGAAGCAGAGAGCCCCAGATAAGACAGGATGCACTTCTTCCTTGAGATAGCAGCAGAGTGGAAGATGGCAGCTTTTGAAAAATGGGTGGTATCCATAGCCTCGCTGTCGATGGTAGCAAGGAAAGATGATGTTGCAGAGGTGCTGCTTCCTAAACTGGAGGTGTCTGGGAAGTCTCAGAAAACCACTGAGGAGAGAGGCTTTCCACTGCTGACCATCAGGGGCCCGCAGTGTGAGCTGAGCAGTGGCTCCCTGATTTTACAGTGTGGTTAGAAATTACAATTGGTCCTACCACTGACTGTGCAGGCAAACTGGTGGAGACACGAACTGAGGCAGTGTTGCCACTGGGTTGTGTATTCCCAGAACCAGGGAGCCCCAGATGAGACAAGGATATGCTTCTTCCATGAGACAGAGGCAGACTGGAAGATGGCAGCTTTTGAATAAGGGTGGTATCCACAGCACTGCTGTCAATGGTAGGAATGGATGATGATGTTGCAGAGGTGCTGCTCCCTAACGTGGATGAGTCAAAATGGGATGACTTAGAATAACAGGGGTACTGGGGAGACAGGCTTTCCACTGCTGCCCATTAGGGGCCCCCAGTGTGAGTGGAGCGGTGGCTCCCAGATTTACAGCGTGGTTAGAAGTTGTCATTGCTCTCATGACAGGCTGTGCAGGCAAACTGGTGGAGACTTGGGCTGAAGCAATGCCCAAGTCGGGGTGGGAGGAGGAGCTAGGACCTGGGAGGTGTAGGTGGCCAGGCACAGGGAATATGAAGTCTCTGCAGGTGTGGAGACAGCAGGTGCAGGCTGGGGGGTGCTGCAGTTTGCCTTGGCCAAATCAGGGGTCCCAAATTTGGGCTGAGGGGTGGGACTGGGGAATATAAATATTGCTGGGTGGATGTAGGTTGAGTCTTACCAGGGGGCCCCTGATGTGCACGGCTATCAACTGGGGAAATTGGGAGAGCTCTCATCCTGGAGCTTGAGGAAGTTCTGAACATTACAGCCTTAGGTGGGAAAATGGTGTCCCTATCGAGGACCTGAGGATCTGAAGGAGGCTGCAAGGTCTGGTGGGCAGATGTTTTTGCTGTGATGGTGGAAATGACTGCTGTGGAATTCATCTGCTTGCTGGTGATAACACAGATCCTGGTGGAAGGTCCTGGAAGAAGAGTAGGAGAGGAAAGAGGAGGAAGGGAATGCACACACGTGACTGAAGGGGACTCCCTTCTGAAGGGAAGCTGGAAGGAGAAAGATGTGGGGCTAGGTGTCGGGGGGTCAGAAGTGGGAGGTGCTGAAGCTACTCCAGAATGAGAAGAACCTCCTTCCCATTTTGCAACCCCAAAAATGGGAACAAAATCAGTGGGAAGAGACAATGGAGAGTTAGGGATTTTGGATATTCTTGGTGTGAAGGACAGGCAGGATGGGGGATCTGGGAGTCAGCTCAGCCAAGTCAAGAGTGGAAGGAGGAGCTGGGACCTGCCAAGTGTAGGTGGCCAGGGACAGGGAGTCTGAAGTTCCCGCATGTGGGGAGATAGCAGGGGCAGGCTGGATGGTGCTGCAGTTTGTCTTGTTTTATCCTTCAAAATTTCTGTTTTATCCTCCAAGATTTTGCTGTTCTGTTTACACCCCATGCTGTTCTCCAAGTTGCCAGGTATCCCTCAATAGACAGGCAGGGAAGCTTAGCAGGTGGAGACAGCTCACCTCTATTCCACATCAATCACAGGCTGGGGCCAGGGGCAGCAGCGGTAGAATCCACATTTTCCTTTTGCAGGGCCTGTTGCTGGCAGCTCTGGGTGGAGAAGAGTTCCATGATGGAAGAGCTAAAGGCTTCTTGCCCTGCATCTTCTTCCCCTACATCAGCAAGCTTGGAGAGCCGCGTGGGTGGTCTTCAGTACCTTTCTGGCCACCTTCACTGGCAGCAGGGAGCAGCCCAGGGCTGGGGCCGGGAGCACTGCTGGGGCTGGGTCAGGCTTCCCAAGCGGAAGGCCACCTCCAGCAGGGCTGTGTGAGCTGAGAGCTTCGTGGCCCTCCCAGAAGGAGCTACTCACTTACTGGAGACAACTGGGCCTTCTCTCTCAAGTGGTTTTCCGACAAGTAGGGGTGGGCATTTCCCTGCAGAGGCCCTGGCCTGCACCTCAAAGATGTGAGGTCTCCCTGGGTCTCCAGGTCCCTAGTTGTGGATGACGTCTCACTGCCGTGGCTACGGGAGCCCTTTTCTTGTCATCCTGCCCCTGGGTCTCTACGTGATGCTCCTGCGTCACTGTTCTGGGCTCCTCTTTGGCCCTTCCCTCGGTCTCCTTCGGGAGCCTGGCTGGGACCTGCTCAGGTGGTGAAGGCAGCCGGAGAGCGATCTTGCGGCCAGGAGGGTGCAGCAGCCTCCAGGAGTTCCTAGCAGGCGGCTCAGAGGTCACAGCCTGCAGGAACCCCAGAGGGTCACCCTTGTCATCTGGGAGAGGACAAGGGGTGCCACACAAGCTGCCTGGAGAGGAGGGCCTAGGAGGTCACAGCGGGTTGCATAGGAATCAGAAAGGGCCTGGGTGTCCCAGTCAGGCGCAGAGGCCTTGAGAGTGAGGGGCAGGCGCTGGCCCAGGAGCCTGCAGTGAGACCAGGGAAGAAATATGTGAAGTAAATTGCCCATCTCGAGCGAGGGACAGAAGCAGAGGCGACGAACCTCCATCCAGCTACAGGAAAGATTGAGAAAACACCATGTCTCCACGATAAGGAGGCACACGGGCCAGAGCATGAGCTGTGGAATCACACAGCCTGGGTTCACAGCCTGGCTGGGCCACTGCCACCTGAATGACCTGGAGAAGAGTCTCAGGCCCAAATGTTGTTTTAGCAACATCCAGTACAAAACGAAGGAGTGTTTTAGCAAATTTGTAAAAAGAAACGAGCACAACTTGCTCGAGATGGGCAATTTACATGTATTTTCTCTGGGTACTTTACATGGTGGCATATATGTAATAAGCACATACACTCCCAGGATGAGGCCTTTACCTCAACTCATAAGTTGATGCTGAGTTGTCACATGGGGCCATGCCACATTTCTCTTCTAATGGAGCCTTGCAGCCCAGATGATCTTTTTGGTCCTGTGTGAAGCATCTAAGTATATAAAGATGATGTTCTAGATCCATTATGGTCTATCCAGAAAGAAATTCACCAGTGGATTATTTCTTATGGATAAGAATCCATGCTCTCCAATGAGAAGAGCTGGACACAGGGCGGGGAACATCACACACCGGGGCCTGTCGGGTGGGGGGGTGTGGCCGGGGGTTGGAGCGGACAGTATTAAAGTAAACTAACTAATGTAAAAGGAATGGAGGTTGGATGGGCGTGCAGCGAAACCAACCATGCGCCCAGCACTGCGTCTGTTGTTCTAGCGTACCTATGCTAACAAATCGCTACGGTTGTGCCACATGCACCCTAGAACTTAAACAATAATAAAATAAAATAAAGAATCCATGTTTTCTGGTCTTCCTGCAATATGTCTAGAAAGCAACAATATCATTTACTTGCCAGTTAATACTGGAGTAATGTGTTGAATTAAAATATGATCAATACAATTTGGTCATTGTGAACATGCCAGCTGGACCTACTCTTCACCACACGTTATTGTCACCTAAGTATCACTCTAAACCTTCTTATGCCCAAGAGAGGAGACATGCTCTTCAGTGTCAGGACAAGAGAAATGTGTGTGACTGTCCTAGGAGCTAGAAGCTTCAGCATGACAAGAAAGATCTGAAAATCCTACAGGAATTTGTCTAGTTCAAATCTTATTTCTCAGGCTTATTTCAGTGATGTATTTTTCTCTCTTAGGGCTGATGTGGTGTATGAGATATAAGACGTGCAGAAGTTTCAGAACCAAGAACAGAGCTCTCTAAAAATTTTTCATATAATGTTATATTTTAAAACATCTATTTAAAATAACATTGGACATAATTAACACACTATAAAATTGGTTTTAGCCCTCTCCTCATAAGACTCCTTTTATAGCATGTCAGAGCAAATTTGGAGTTCTATTCCCAACAAGGCTGAGGTTGGTAGAACACAAAAAGTTTTGCTCGGACCCAAATTCTGTTTGAAAAGAGGAGAAATATTATAAGCCCTTTCTAACCAGGGCATAAATGGATTACATTTATGGCATTTTACCATAATTCCTTGCTATCATTTGGAGAGAGTTCAATTAGGAATAATCTCTTGGTTTTGTTTTCTGGAACAAAACAAACTGGTACAAATTTTGGACAAAGATTTCCTAGAGGAACTATAAAGAAAGATAATCATATGTCAGACTTACTTACAAATAATAAATTACTATCATATTATTTTCATTTTTTCTTCAAAAAGGAAAAACATTATTAAACATATAATGCATATTTGGACTTCAGGACAATACAAGGAAATTTGGACAAGGATATTCCACAAAAAATCACCTCTTTCTTTTTTTGAGGAAAAAAGAACAATTTTCAATCATAAAAAATGAACCTGGGGTTGGCCGGTTTGGGATGGAATTGTGGTAGTGACAATAAACCATAGCTGGCAAACTGTGGTTGACACTCTTACTTGCCCTTTTCCTGTCTTGATCACCAACAATCCATTGTAAGTCATATAGAGTCAACATGGTGACATACTGGGTCCTCTGGACTTTCCTGACCTATGGAGTTCATTAAATAAACATTTTTCCTCTAAAATACCATTTGTCTCCTTGCTGTCAGTCACTACACACTCCTCTCCTATGAACAAAAGTTCTCTGAACAAGGAATTTGGTGGAAAGAGACTTTATTCCAATGAATAGTTTGGAAACTATAGCCTCCTGTACAAAACAAAGGAGTGTTCCAGACAACAAAGAGAAGGACTAGGATGGTTTTTAGGTTTGGTGTTGCTTCTATCTTTTTATGTCAGATTTCGGAGGCACATGAGCAGGTTTGTTACCTGGGTATATTGTGTGATGCTGAGGTTTGGGGTACAAATGATCTCATCACCCAGGTACCGAGCATAGTACCTAACAGTTTTTAAAGTCTTGCCCATCCTCCCTCTGTCACCCCTCCAGTAGTCCCCAGTGTCTATTTGTTGCCTTCTTTATGTCTATGAGTACCTGAGGTCTAGCTCCCACTTATAAGTGAGAACATGCAGTATTTAGTTTTTCTGTTCCTGCATTAATTTGCTTAGGATAATGGCCTCCAGCTGAATCCATGTTACTGCAAAGGACATGATTTCTATTTCTTTTTTATGGCTGTATATTGTTCCATAGTGTACATGTACCACATTTTCTTTATTCACTCCACCACTGATGGGCACCTAGGTTGATTCCATGACTTTGTTATGGTGAGTAGCACTGAGATAAACATGTGAGGGCATATGTCTTTTTGGTAGAATGATTTGTTTTCTTTTGGATATGTTCCCAGTAATGGGATTGCTGGGTTGAATGGTAGTTCTGTTTGATGTTCTCTGAGAAATCTCCAAACTGTTTCCCACAGTGGCTGAACAAAGTTACACTCCCACCAACACTGTATAAGTGTTCTATTTTCTCCCCAGCCTCACCAACATCTGTCATTTTTTTTTACTGTTTAGTAATAGCCATTCTGACTGGTGTGAGATGCTATCTCATTACGTTTTTAATCTGCATTTCTCTGATGATTAATGATGATGAGCATTTTTTTCATGTATGTTGGTTCCTTGTATGTCTTCTTTTGATAAGTGTCTGTTCATGTCTTTTGCTAATTTTTATGGGGTTGTTTTTTACTTGTTCAATAATTTAAGTTCCTTATAAAATCTGGATATTAGACCTTTGTCAGATGCATAGTTTGTGAACATTTTCTTGTATTTTATAGGTTGCCTGTTGAGTCTGTTGAGCTGAGCAGAAGCTTTTTAGTTTAACTAGGTCCCACTTGTCAATTTTTGTTTTTGTTGCCATTGCTTTTGGGGACTTAGTCGTAAATTCTTTTCCAAGGCCCCTGTTTGGAATTGTGTTTCCTATGCTTTCTTCTAGGATTCATATAGCTTGAGGTCTTATAGTTAAATCTTTAGTCCATCTGGAGTTAATTTTGTCCAGTTTTATTCTTCTGCATGTGGTGAGACAGCTATCACAGCACCATTTATTGAATAGGGAGTCCTTTCTCCATTGCTTATTTCTGATGGCTATAGGTGTGCAGCTTTATTTCTAGGTTCTTCGCTCTTTTCCACTGGTCTATGTGTCTGGTTTTGTGCCACTACCATATTGTTTTGGTTACTGTAGCCTTATAATATAGTTTGAAGTTGGGGAATTTGATGCCTCTGGACTGTTCTGTTTTTTTATTAGAATTGCTTTGGATATTCTGGCTCTTTTTTGGTTCCATATAAATTTTAGAATAGTTCATTTCAATTATGTATAATTAAGCTCTGATTTTAGTGAATTTTTTTCTTCTACTAGCTTTGGGATTCATTTGTTCTGTTTTCTAGTTGCTCTAGGTGTGGTAGTAGATTATTAATTTGACATCTAAGTATTTAGGTTAGATATCTAAACTTTCCTCAACATTGTTTTTGCTATATCTGAGAGATTTTGGTATGTTGTACCTCTGTTTTCATTTCTTTCAAGTAATTTTTTTTATTTCTGCTTTGATTTTGTTGTTTACCCAAAAGTCATTCAGGAAAAAGTTGTTGAATGTCCGTGTAATTGTGTAGTTTTGAGAGATCTTCTTAGAACTGATTTTATTTTTATTCCACTTTGGTCCAAGAGTATGGTTGGTATGAATTCAGTTGTTTGGAATTTATTGAAACTTGCTTTATGACTAAGTGTGTGGTCAATCTTGGATTATGTTCTGCGTGCAGATGAGAAGAATGTGTATTTTGTTGTTGATGACTATTCTGTAGATGTCTATTAAGTCCAATTCATCAAGTGTCAAGCTTATGTCCAGAATTTCTTTGTTAGTTTTCTACTTTGATAACTGTCTAATGCTTTTAGTGGGGTATTGATGTCCCCCACTATTATTGTGTGGCTGTCTAAGGCTTTCAGTAGATCTAGAAGTACCTGTTTTATGAATCTTGGTGCTCTAATGTTGGGTACACATATATTTAAGATATTTAAGTCTTTTGTTGAGCGGAACCCTTTATCATTATGTAATGCTGTTGTCTTTTTTTTTTTTTTTTTTACTATTGTTGGTTTAAAGTCTTTTTTATCTGATATGAGAATAGCAACCCTTGCTATTTTTTGTTTTCTATTTGTGTGTTAAATCTTTCTTTAACTCTTTACTTTAAACCTATGGGTGTCATTATGTTTGAGATGGGTCTCTTAAAGGTAGCAGATGGATGGGTCTTATTTTCTTATCCAACTTGCCACTCTATGCGTTTTAACTGGGGCATTTAGCCCATTTATATTAAAGGTTAACATTTATATATGAGGTTTTTATCCTATTGTGAAGTTGTTAGCTGTTTGCTTCATAGTTTCTATGGGTTTTTTTTTTTTTTTTTTTTGAGACGGAGTCTTGCTCTGTCACCCAGGCTGGAGTGCAGTGGCCAGATCTCAGCTCACTGCAAGCTCCGCCTCCCGGGTTTACGCCATTCTCCTGCCTCAGCCTCCCGAGTAGCTGGGACTACAGGCACCCGCCACCTCGCCTGGCTAGTTTTTTGTATTTTAGTAGAGACGGGGTTTCACCGTGTTAGCCAGGATGGTCTCGATCTCCTGACCTCGTGATCCACCTGTCTCGGCCTCCCAAAGTGCTGGGATTACAGGCTTGAGCCACCGCGCCCGGCCTCTATGGGGTTTTTGCTTTATAGGGTCTGCGGGCTATGTACTTAAGTATGTCTGCGTGGTAGCAGGTATTGTGTTTTCATTACCATGTTTAGAACTCCCTTAAGGATCTCTTGTAAGCCAGGTCTGATGGTAACAAATTCCCTTGGCACTTGCATTTCTGGAAAAGATTTTATTTCTCTTTTGTTTATGAAGGTTAGTTTGACAGGATATGAAATTCTTGGCTAGAATTTCTTCTCTTTAAGAACAGTGAAAATAGGCCCCAAATCTCTCCTGGCTTGTAAGGTTTCTGCTGAGAAGTTTGCTGTTAAAATGATGGGGTTGCCTTTCTTCATGATCTGCCCTTTTTCTGTATCTGTCTTTAAGATTTTCCTTTAGCATTGACATTGGATAGTTTGGTGACCATATGCCTTGGTGATGTTCATTTGGTATAGTGACTTACAGGTGTTCTCTGGACTTTTGTATGTGCATGTTGATCTCCCTAGAAGGATTAGGTAAGTCTTCTTGAATTATTCCCTCAAATATATTTCCCAAGTTATTTGTTTTTTCTCTTCTCTCAGAATTACCAATAATTCATAGGTCTGGTTCCTTTACATTATCCCATATTTGTTGAAGACTTTGTTCATCTTTTACATTATTTTCTTTATTTTGTCACACTAGGTTAGTTCAAAAACTGGTTATCAAGCTCTAAAATTTTTTCTTCTGCTTGATCCTGTCTATTGATAAAGTTTTCTATTGTACTTTGAAATTCCTTAAGTACAATTTTCAATTTCAGAAGCTCTGGCCTTTTCTTAAGATGTTTATCTCTTTCTTCATTTCCCGGATTGCTTTAGCAGTTTCTTTGTGTTGATTTCCAGCTTTGTCTTGGATCTCATTGAGTTTCCTTGCATTCCATGCTTTGAATTATTCACCTGTTAATTCTGAGTTTCCATTTTGGTTAAGAATCAAACCTAACTAAATCTCCATCCACTGATAGATAGCTAGCATAATCCTTTGGTAGTGTCACTACATTCAGATTTTTCATGGTTCCAAAATCATTTGACTGGTTTCTTCTCATCTGGAGACACTGGCACTTCTAACTTTTGTAATTATTTCCATGCAGGTACTATTTCTTCTTTTTCTTCTTTCTTTCCCTATAATAATAGTATTATTGTTTTTTTTTTTTTCTTTCTTTCTTTCTTTTTCCCTTTCTACCCTCACCCCTCTTCCTAGGGTCTAGGGGGTGTGACTGTAGAGAATGCTGAGTAGAATCTTTTTTTTTTTTAAGACAGAGTCTTGCTGTGTCACCCAGCCAGGCTGGAGTGCAATGGCGTGATCTTGGCTCACTGCAACCTCCTCCTCCCAGGTTCAAGCCATTCTCCTGTCTCAGCCTCCCGGGTAGCTGGGATTACAGGTGCCCGCCACCATGCCCGACTAATTTTTTGTATTTTTAGTAGAGATGGGGTTTCACTATGTTGGCCAGGCTGGTCTCGAACTCCTGACCTCATGATCCACCTACCTCAGACTCCCAAAGTGCTGGGATTACAGGCATGAGAGTATAATCTTCTGACTTTGCTTCTATAGCCCCATGTAATTCTTTTGGTGGGTTTTATATTAGGCTGCACGTTTCAACCTACAAGGAAGGCTTGAGTTTTAGAGCAGAAATTTTCTGTCTAGGTTCCCATTCAGGTCCATTTACACAAATGAAAGGTTAGAAACGCTTAATTCAGATTGGTCAACACAGCTGAGTTGCAATAGTTTGATGTAACTGAGCTCTAATTAGCCGATGCAGACAACCCCTGCCTGGTTCATACAGCTGAGCCCTGATTGGCTTAGGCAGGCAAGCTCTAATTGGTTGGTTCAGTTGAGCTCTGAAAGTTCCAAAGTTAAAATGGTGTGGATTTTGAGGGAATTCAAAGTACCTATGTGACCTCTAGTCAGCCAATGGCTGCTTGGCTGTATTTTAGATTTAGGCCCAGGTAGCCGATCAGGGTCCAGGATTGAATCTTTCAGGTTCACTTTCTTCACACACTTCTGCCTTTGACTATACGCAAGGTTCAGCAAAAACAGACTGACTTTGTGCGGTTGCTTCTTAAGATATTCTTCTTGATTGTTTTATTAATTACCCCTCCAGTTCGCTTTTTGTTTTCCAGACATGTAACAAAACCTTTCTATGGTTGATGACTTCCACAATCTCTTGACTTTTATTGGTCTACTAATTTTGGTATCTCATATTTTCAGGAGGAACACAAGGCTAATATGTGTTCATGGTCTATCCTTTTTTACTACAAGTGCCTGCTGATTTTAGTATCCAGTGTTCTCACAGGAGAAAACCAACCTGTGTTAACAGATGTAGCATTTATGATTTCAACTTTTTTTGAGCAATCAATCACTAAGGATTTAGGATACAGTAATTTATTATTATTATTATTATTATTATTATACTTTAAGTTCTAAGATACATGTGCACAACGTGCGGTTTTGTTACATATGTATACGTGTGCCATGTTGGTGTGCTGCACCCATTACCTCATCATTTACACTAGGTGTATCTCCTAATGCTATCCCTCCCCACTCCCCCGACCCCACAACAGGC
>NW_016810765.1:5195000-5210997 GCF_001698545.2 Rhinopithecus bieti | reverse complement strand
ATTTTTTTTTTTTTTTTTTTTTTTTTTTTTTTTTGTAGAAATTGAAAACTGTAAGATTCACATGGCATGCAGATGATCTAGAAGATCCACAATAACTCTCCTGCCGTGTAGCCTGGTTCCTAACAGGTCATGGACCTGTCTGTGGCCTGCAGGTTGGGGACCCCTGCTATAGAAGATCTAGATTTAAATTCAGAAGAAGCTTCATCTACTTCTGTAGTTTCATTTTCTTGCAACACTTGCTCCATCAAACTTGAACTTTGCAGGATTTTCTGAATCCGCTCAATGTGGTCATCTTGCTTTTTAATTGTATTTCTTAACATGGAATTTTCTACGTCAAGCTTTTGTACATGGCCTTGCGTCTCCTTGGTACGTCTTATAGTCGCTGTAAGTTGATCCTGTATTTCTTGAAATTAACTTCTCATCAGGCCTAATTTCTCCCTTGAATCCTGCATCTCACATTCCAAATGGATGCAGTGACGCAATGAAGCATCCAGCAAAGCTTTTGTTGTTGTTTGTTTAGGACATCATCCCGTTTTTGTTGAAGTTGTCTCACAACTACTCTTTCTGCTTTCTCTCTTTCATATTGACATTGTCTTTCAAGTGATTAAATTCATTGCTCAACTTCTTATAGTCTTCTCCTAGCAAAAGATGGTGCTTTCTGCACTCGGCTTGAAGGTTTTGTACTCTAGCATCACATTTGGCTTGAATATCAATTATTGTTTTTTCTTGATTGTCAGCTTTGTTGTGAGCATCACCCAGTTACTGATGAAGTAACATATTTTGTCTTTGTAGTTGACATAATTTTATTTGCTTTTCTATGCGTTTTTCTACTTCCATTTTTGTACATTTTTTCAGTGTCCTTCATTTGACACTGTGTTTGGTTTAGCTCTCTTTGTACATACGTGTTCAAAAACCAAAGCCTTTTCTTTCAGAGCCTCTCTTGTGTAATGGAGCTCAGTTTCGAGGCCCCTGGACTTACTCTCAGCTTTAGAAAGTTACTGAGAAAGAATCAGAATACGAGAATTCAAATTTTCCTGTAAATAACACAATTTATCTATCGTGTTAGTATCTTTCTTTTACAGATGAGCTTAATTTGCTCAAGGCTACATTACAATTTTGTTATAAATGTAATACTAGACTGAGAGTTTTTCAGCAGACCTTCCCTAGAAACTTGTGACTTATAAAAGTGATCCTGGTAACCCACAAAGATTTATTCAGGTTTTGACAATACATACACTACAGATTCAATTATAGCCCATCCATTTTAATGAACGGAAAAAATGATTTAGCAGAAAACAATATTAAATGTTGTACTATATTAATTAGTAATGGGAAATAGGCTCCGTCCCTTGTAACACAACTTGAGCCCATCATATCCACATTGTGGTCATGCTGATATTTAGTCAGGCTGCCCTTCTCTGTCTCTAGAAGAATTCTCATATAATTGTACTTATTGAAACAGATAAGGGATATTGGGTGATTAAGAGTTTGTCACCTTGATTTTTCCAGAAGTCTTGCCTATAAAGCAAAGATAGTTGGTCTGGACACTTTCAGCTGCAAAGAGGTTGTTAGGTTATTAATTTTCATAGTAAATGAAGTGAGCTTATTTCATCTCTGTAGCCTTCCATATACCTATATTCAGTCCCTGTTCTATGTTTGGAAAGAAGGAAGTAGAAATTAAAAATGAAGAAAAGTAAATGATAATTTAAATGATACATGGGATATTTTATTGATTTGCATCAGTGTATGTAGATGTATGCATGTCTGCATGAATGCATGTAGAATTCAATGTGATCTAGTTGAAAATTTTATTTTGTTTTAGAGTTGTAGGTTGGGGTGGAGTCTTCAAGGTACCAGAAGACAACAATTCAACTATCCTATTACAAACTACAGTCCTCATACACCTTTATTTACCAGTTCTGCTCATCCACAGTATCAGAGGTCTGTATCCTACTTTGTTTTCAGAATTTTCCAAATGCCTCTTACTACTTAGTGTGGCAATTTCAATATTGCCAAGCCCTGTACCAGTTACACAGGACAGAAGGATTTTATTTTCTGTTTATGCATCTATGTTCAGGGCCCAATGAAAGAACAATTCTGTGGAATTGAGGAGGTCTAGGATTTTGTCCCAAGTTGGCCAGAAAATAATTGTGGCCCCTTGGAAAAGTCAGTTATTCTGGGGCCTCTTTACTTTTGTTTCCACAGAGTCTACTAGATGACCCCAAATAACATTTGAGTTGTCTGCAGTAATAGTTTAGATGTCCTTGGTATTCTAAGATAAATGAACACAATTACACATAAAGCTGTGCAGCATCTCTCACTATGTTTTTAGAGCTTCCTCCGTTTTATAGATGATAAGCTGACAGAGATATAGCAGAATTGGATAATTTGACCAGAGGCTCCATAGTAAATGGAACTAAAACACAAGTTTCTTTGCCTTCTTGAGCTCACTTAGCCAACGCATAGGTTGTTGAATATTTAACTGTGTTTTATAGAAGGCTATTATTATAGACCTTCCAACCAACAGCAGAAACTATTGAAATTCCTGAAAGATCCCTAACTTTGTGAGATTTCCAGCTCTATTTTCATGTCAAGCATGTTGTATAAGTGTCAGATAATAACTTCTCAATGCTTCTCGGAACTAAAGTTCTGAACCTGTTGAGGTTTGCTCCTTGCTAGCTTAAGTTTATCCCAGATAGCAAGGAGCAAACCAAGGAGAAAAGAGAAGTTTTCTATTTCAAAATAGAAAAGTGGTTAACTGGGTTTTGATGCCAAACAAGTATTTATATGTTTACCTATAACACATTAATTTATTGTACCTACTAATTGTGTTCTCTCTGGGAAATGCAAAGGTATTTGAGGCATAGGCCGTTGGATTTTTTCTATTTTTCTGCAGACTGTAAGCTTCTCAGGTAGAACTATATTTCACTAGCATCTGTAACCAGAACCTAACACAATATCTATGAAACAGTCAATAAATATGCAACAGATAAGTTAACAGATAGAGACATGACTTTATTTCCAAATGAACACATTATTAAGAAAGATCCAAGGCATAAGCAAAGAGAAAATTTGTATTTCCAGTCACAGAGTGGCAACTGACATATAAATGATACAGATAACAAGTGCTACAGCGATTTGAAAGAGACATAAAAGTTCTTACTGGTTTCCATAGGATAAACCATGTGGAAAAAAAATGGAGAGATGGATTTTGAGTTATTGGTGGGGGTTGGGGTAGTCACAAACCTAGTCTTGATTTAAAATCAAATTTGCAAAGTGATTATATTACAGGTAATGCAAGGACACAACTCACTGTACTGAGACTTGCAGAGTTTATGATGGTTGTCCAAGATACAAAAACAAGTAATCGTGGGCCAGAATTTTAACCAAGTCCTGATGATCTCAAAACCCCAAGTCCTTTATCTGTCATTAAGTTGCTTTTGACAGTAATTTTTGGTGGAATGGTAGAAACTGGCTATAGGATATGGATGGAAAATAATAGCATTGAGGACTGGTGAAATATATATAGGTGGTGCTTTAGAATGAATGGCCCCTGTCCTGTTATCAATGAATGAAGAGAACTCATTAAAAGGTTTAATGAAAAGACTGACAAGAGTGACATTAGCAAAACGGCAGACTGGGAATCTCTAAGCTCTGAAAACACCAAAAACACCAAGGAAGAACCAGAAACTGGCTGAACTAACCTTATAGAACCTCTGAAAAAGAGTCAAAGATTTACAGCAAATGAATGTATGCTTAATCAGGAAAAAGTCACCTTCATATGGTAGGACATTTTATGGTGTTTTCACCTGCCTTTGCCCAAATTCCCATTTCCCTTCTTTGTTTCATGGTCTTGGCCTAGAAGAGGTAGCAGCCCAGTTACCAGTTCTCCCCCTCAAACTGGAGAGAGTGGAGAAGATTTTATTTGCAATGTTCTAAACTGTCCAGAGGCTGCTCAAAGGCCTGGTTTCTATTTCTCATAACTCACATCTTAGGTGGTAAAAGTATCAGATTCCACTTTTGAAAGCTCCAGGGAGACTTCAGACCTGATGATGTCTATGACAAAAGATTATAGGTGGAGATACAGAATAGACCATCTAAGGCCCTGATGAGAATCTAGGGTAAGACTCTTTGGAAAATTAGGACATTCAAGAGACGTCATGCATAAGAGTTGAGAAGGCCAATTTCAGACCCTCAAAAGATGAATACTCAGAAAATACCTTAAACTTCCACCTTTAGCTGATCCCTAGGCTCAGAGAAAATCCAGCTAATCAGTGAAGTACTATCCTAGACAGAGTCTTTCTTCAAAAACTGGAAGATGTGTCTGTTTTTCAGATGCCCAGTTTTCAACAATTACAACAAATTACAAGGCATGCAAAGAAACAAGAAAACATGACCTATTCAAGGGAACAAAATAAATTGTCAGAAACTATTGATGAGAAAGCTTACAAAAAAGAATGAAAAAAGTCAAAAAGGCTAAAGATACCTATGGTATCCCATTAAGAGGACCAATATATGCATTACGAGAGTTCAAGAAGGCAAAGAGAGAGAACAAAGGGCAAAGGGATTATTTGAAGAAATAATGTCTAAAAATCTCCAAATTTGATTAAAGGTATGAATCTACCAATCCAAGAAGCTCAATAAACTCTATGCAAGCCGAACTCAAAGAAACCACACTGAAACACATCATTACCAAACTGTTGAAAATAAAACAAGGAAAAGAGAGGAACATGAAAGCAGCAATAAAGAAGTGATTTATCATGTGCCAATCATTAGCAGTAAGATTATCAACCAATTTATTACGAAGAAACTTTGAAATCCAGAGTCAGTGGGCTAATATATTTAAAGTACTAAAAGAAAAACAAAACTGTAAACTGAGAATTCTATGTGCAGCAAAACTGTCTACCACAACGAGGGAAAAATTCAGACATTTTCAGACAAGCAATAACTGAGGGGTTTATTCCCACTAGCTCTGCTTTACAAGAAATGATAATGGGAGACTTTCAGATTGAAATTGAAGGATGCTACACAGCAACTCAAAGTCAGTCTTTATCAAACTTTTCTAAAACTCAAAGAGCAGGAAATGACTTTCCAGCTTTTCCTATGGGGCCAGCATTATCCTGATGCTGAAGCCAGACAAAAATGCTACCAAAAAAAAAAAAAAAGGAAAGATCAATAAGTCTTGTGAAAATTAACGTAAAAAAAGTTTAAAACTTCAACAAAATATGAACAAACTGAATTCAGCAGCATAAGATTATACACCTGTGATCAAGTGGAATTTATTTCTGAAATGCAAGGATGTTTCAACATATGAAAATTCATCAAATACATCATATGATTTAGCAATTCTGCTTCCAAGTATATATGCAAAAGAATTGATATCAGGGACTTGAACATGTATTTGTAAACCAATGTTCATAGAAGCATTATTCACAATAGCTAAAAGCTGGAAACTGACCAACTGTCCAATTATGGAATAATGGATCAATAAAATGTCATATATACATGCATATCTTATTTTATTAAACTTTGCATTATTGTGCTTCACAGATATTGCATTTTTTGCTACTAGAAGATTTGTGACAACCCTGCATCAAGTAAGTCTATTGGTACCATTTTTCCAATAGCATGTACTCACTTTGTTTCTCTATGTCACATTTTGATAATTGCCACAATATTTCGAACTTTTTCCTTACTAATTTATCTGTTATGGTGATTAGTATCAGTAATCTTTGATTTTGCTATTATATTAATACTTTTATAGGTCTGCCATAAGAAAACTCAGTTGCCACTCTATATTTGTGGGAAATTGGTTCCAGTACCCCATGAATACCAAACTCCAGGGATGCTCAAGTCTCTTATATAAAGTGGCATAGCATTTATTAGTATAGAACCCAAAAATGCAAAAGCGATAATTATGTTTGCACCAACCTAGTAATTATTTTAGAGCATCACAAACTTCACCCATATAAAATAGCCAACTTAATTAATAAATGTTGTATGTGCTCTGACTGTTCCATGACCAGCAGTTCCCCTGTCTTTTCCCCTCTCCTTGGGTTTTCCCATTCCTTGAAAGACAATAATATTGAAATTAGGCCAATTAATAGCCATATGGTGGCTATAAGTGTTCAAGTGAAAGAAAAAGTTACAAGTCTCTCGTTTAAATCAAAAGGATTATGCTTAGTGAGGAATGCATGCCAAAAGTTGAAATAGGCTAAAAGCTAGGCTTCTTGTACCAAACAGCCAAGTTGTGAATGCAAAAGAAAAATTCTTGAAAAAAGTGTTACTGCAGTGATAAGAAAGTGAAATAGCCTTATTGCTGATATGGAGAAAGTTTTAGTGGTTTGGATAGAAGATCAAACCAGCCATGACATTCCCTTAAGTCAAAGCCTAATCCAGTCCACATTCCTAAATGTCTTCAATTCTTTGAAGGCTGAGAGAGGTGAGGAAACTGCAGAAGAAAAGTTTGAATCTAACACAGGCTTGTTCATAGGTTTAAGGAAAGAAATCATCTCGTAACATAAAAGTACAAAGTGAAGCAGTAAGTACTGATGTAGAAACTGCAGCAAGTTATTCAAAATATCTAGCTAAAATAATTGATGAAGGTGGCTACACTAAACAGCAGACTTTCAATGTAGATGAAACAGCCTTCTATTGGAAGATGTCATCTAGGACTTTCATAGCTAGAAGAAGTCAATGCCTGGCTTCAAAGCTTCAAAGGACACAGTGATTCTCTTGTCAGGGGCTAATGCAATTGATGACTTTAAGTTGAAGCCAATGCTCATTTGCTATCCAAAAATCCTACAGCCCTTAAGAATTATGTTAAATCTACTCTGTCTTTGCTCTATAGATGGAGCAAAAAGTCAGGATGATAGCACATCTGCTTACAGAATGGTTTACTGAATATTTTAAGCCTACTGAAGAGACCTACACCTCAGGAAAAGAAAGATTTCTTTCCAAATATTACTGTTCATTGACAATGCACCTAGTCATTCAAGAGTTCTTGAATGGAGATGTACAAGGAGATTAATATTGTTTTCATGCCTGCTAACACAACATCCACTCTGCAGCCCACGGATCAAGAAGTAATTTCAACTTTCAAATTTTATTATTTAAGAAATACTTTTTGTAAGGCTATAGCTGTCATAGTGATTCCCCTAATGGATCTGGGCAAAGTACATTAAAAACTTCCTGGAAAGGACTCCCCATTATAGATGGCACTATGAACATTTGTGATTTATGGAAGGAGGTGAAAAATCAAAAAACAGTAGTATGGATGTTCTTATGCTAACACATTGCCACAGCCACCCCAGCCTTCAATAACCACCACTATGATCTGTCAGCAGCCATCAACATCGAGGCAAGACTGTCCGCCAGCAAAGATTACAACTCGGCCGAACAAGGTGGCTCACGCCTGTAATCCCAACACTTTGGGAGGCCGAGGTAGGCAGATCACTTAAGGTGAGGAGTTTGAGACCAGACTGGCCAACATGGTGAAAACCTGTCTTTATCAAAAATACACAAAATTAGCCAGGCATGATGGGGCACACCTGTAATCCTAGCTACTCAGGAAGCTGAGGTGGGAGGATGGCTTGAACCCAGGAGGCAGAAGTTGCAGTGAGCCAAGATCCCAACATTGCACTCCAGCCTGGGTGACAGAGCAAGACTCTGTCACTTCAACTAGGTGGGAGGAAGGTAGCATCTAGGACCAATCTCTAGTTGACCGAGCTTAAGATTATAGCATCACAGATCTAAATAACCACAGTAGAGTCAAGATTACTTTTTATCCAAGAATTGGAGAGGTTAGTAAAGAAGATTTCATTAAGAAGCTCTCATTTAGGTAGACTAGAAAAGAGAATAGAGATGCTTGGAGCTAGTTTAATTTTTTTTATTTTTTGGAGAGACAGGATCTTGCTATTCAGCCCAGGTTGATGTTGAACTCCTGGCCTCAAGCAATCTTCTTGCCTTGGCCTCCCAAAGTTCCGGGATAACAGGCATGAGTCACCACACCTGGCTTATTTGTGTTTATTTTTATAGTGAACAAAAATATACCACACCAATTCTCCTCTTTGCTCTTTAACAAACTGGAGAAATACAAATTTGTTATACTTTAACAATTCATAAACATTATTCAAAGCTTTTTATACATTTCTTGCATTTTGATAACCAGCATTTCTGGTTAGAGAGACTTTTGCCACAACTTTTTACTGGTGGAAAGTTGTTTGGAAAACTTTCTTTCCACCAGTAAGATAGTGATCTATTAATATTACACAAATTTGATAACTTTATAAGTAGGAATTAAAAGAGCCTCCATGGTGATGATATTTCAGTCTAAATATCTCTGTTGCCAGCTATGATAACACAAAAATAACTGAAATCCCATTGACAATATCAACAATTTTATTGCTTATAAATTTAATTGACTTAGTCGTAGTCTTTGGAAGGTTGATTTTTTTTTTTTTTTTCTTGAGCTTTGTCAAGATGGCTGACTACAAACAGCCAGGAAGAGCCTCTCCCATCAGGAGAGACCAGACCATCAGGTAGACTGGTACACTCTGAGCAGATCTGAAAGTAGTTTCTGAATGACTTTTGGGCATTGAGAGTTGACAGAGGGAGGATGCAGGCTGCAGGCTAAAAGGAGAGGTTGCTGGGAAACCTGCATGGGGTTGCTAAGAACCAACACTCATACCTCACCCTTAGCAGCTCCTAGGGAAGGAGCAAGTGAAACAGGTGTGGACTGGCCAACTGTAGCCATGGTCCTCTGGGATTGTAGCTGCAGGAGACCCCCATGATCCCCACAGACATCTGAGCTGGTAGGGAGAACTGCCCAGAGAGTTTGCACAGGCAGAACTCCAGCCTGCACAGAGCCCAGGAGGTTTGTCATGGGAATGGCTGCAGTGGAGAATGTTTATTGGTGCCCATCCTCCAAAGGTCAACATACTCTCCCAGGTGGCTTTAGCTTTTATTAGCTGCTAGACCTGGACAAAGCCAGGCTGTCTTGCCAGTGGGGTGAGGCTGGAGTGATCTGAACATCCCTATATCTGCCAGCCTCTCCCAGGGTCCCTGCCTGGCTGCACCCATTAGCAGCACAGCCCTGGCTTGCTAGCAGCCACCACCACAGTTCTTTCACTGACAGACATCACCTACCTATCACAACACTTTTGAAGTTAAATCTCCACCAGCATGGACCCACCCACAGCCTTCCTTGTCCTGTGCCCACTCACACTCAGCCTCCCCACAACCAACCCATTGCTGCACATGTGCATGGGGCCAGCCACTGCCCCATCAGCATGCATACATGCACAGACTTACAGATGCACATGCACCTGCAGATCCACAACCAGTGCACATGCACACAAGGACCCCTGCTGCTTTGCTGGGATGCATATGTGAGGGAGGTCACCACTGCTCCCCTGGGGTGCTTTTGGCAGCAGCCTCCATTGGAGTTTTGATGCCAGCAGACTGGGAACCCCTTAACCCCTCTAGTGTAGCAGGTGCTTAACCTTGAGGGGACAGAGAACAAAGCTGCAGGTGACCTGATCCCAGCCCCCAAGAGTTAGGGCTTGCAGCCCAGGAAAGCCAAGATAAAATTTGGTCCCCTAAAAGCATGTAGAAATGATGCCACTTGACTAAACCCAACCCATACCACAGTCAAATGCCCAAAGGCATCAAAGAATACAAAAACAAAAAGCCTCATCCAAAAGACAACAACTTCAAAGAATAAGGGAACATTAGACCACCCAGATCAAAATGAACCAGCACAAGAACTTTGGCAACTCCAAACACCAGACTATCTTCTTACCTCCAAATGGGGAGCACTAACTCCCCAACAGTGGTTCTTAACTAGGCTGAAATGACAGACATAGAATTCAGAATATTGATGGCAAAGAAACTCATTGAGATAAAATAAGGTTGAAATCCAATCCAAGGAAAACAATAAAATGGTCCAACAGTGTAAAGATGACATAGACATTTTAAGAAGGCACCAAACTGAACCCTTGGAAATAAAAAATTTGCTATGGAAATTACAGAATTCAACTTGAAGCATTAATGACAGGATAGACCAAGCTGAGGAAAGAATCTCAGAGTTTGAAATTCCTTTGAGCTAGCAAAGGCAGTCAAAAAAAATTTTAATGATTTTTAAAAATGAACAAGAACTCCAAGAAGTATGGAATTATGTAAAGAGATCAAACCTATTACTCTTTTGCATTCCTGAAAAAGATGTGGATGAGAAAACGATTTGGAAAACATTTGAGGATACTGTCCATGAAAATTTTGCCCACCTTGCTAGAGAGGGTGACATGCAAATTCAGGAAATTGAGAGAAGTCCTGGAAAATGCTGTACAAGATGGCCATCCCTAAGACACGTAATCCTCAGATTCTACAAAGTCTACACAAAAGAAAAAATAATACAGGCAGATAGAGAGCATGAGCACGTCACATGTAAAGAGAACACCATCAGACTAACAGTAGACCATTCTGCAGAAAACTTACAAGCCAGAAGAGATTGGGGCATGTGTTCAGCATCCTTAAAGAAAAGAAATATCAACCATGCATTTCATATTCAGCAAAGTTAACCTTCAGAAGTGAAGTGGAAATAAAATCCTTTTCAGAGAAGCAAATGCTAAGGGACTTCATTATAACCAGTCCTGCCTTACAAGAGTGCTTAAGGGAGTGCTAAACATGCAAACAGAAAACAGTTCCCTGCTACCACAAAAAAATGCTAAGTATATTGCCAACTGACACTATAAAGCAACTACATAATCAAATTTACATAACAGTCAGCTAACAACACAACAACAATATCAAATCCTCACATATAAATATTAACATTGAGTATAAACAGGTTAAATGCCCCACTTAAAAGGCACAATGCAACAAATTGGATGAAGAACTAAGATACTACTGAATGCTGTCTTCAAGAGACCCATCTCACATTCAATGACATCCACAGGCTCAAAGGCAAGCAATGGAGAGAGAGCTATCAAGCAAATGGAAAACAAAGAACAGAAGTCACCATTCTTATTAAAAAAAAAAAAAAAAAAACAGATTTTAAACCCATAACAATAAAAAAGACAAAGAAGGGCATTACATAATGATGAAGGGTTCAATTCAATAAGAAGACTCAACTATCTTAAATATATATGCACCCACACTAGGGCACACACATTCAAAAAGCAAGTTCTTAGAGACCTAAGAAGAGACTTAGGTAATGGCACAATAATAGTGACAGACTTGAACATCACACACTGATAATGTTAGACTGATCATCAAGATAGAAAACTAATTAAAATATTTAGGACCCAAACTCAACACTTGACCAAATGGACCTAACAGACATCTACAGAATATATATTCTTCTCATCTGCCCATAGCACATACTCTAAGATCAACCCCACAATCGGCCATAAAATATTCTCAAAATTCAAAAAAACCAAAATCATACCAACCACACTCCTAGACCACAGCACATTAAAAACTTAAATTAATACTAAGAAGTTATTTCAAACCACACAATTAAACAGTAATTAAACAGCTTGCTTCTGAATGACTTTTGGGTAAAGAATAAGATGAAGGCAAAAATTAAAATTTTCCTTGCAACTAATCAAAACAAAGATACAACATACAAGAATCTCTGGAACACAGCTAAAGCAGTGTTAAGAGGAAAGTTTATAGCATTAAATGCCTAAATCAAGAAATTAGAAAGATTTCAAATTAACAAGATAACATCACACTTTCGAGGAACTAGAAAAACAAGAGCAAACTAAAAGTTACCAAAAGAAAAGAAATAACCAATATTAGAATTGAATTGGATGAAATTGAGGTTGGAAAAGCCATACAGAAGATGAGACCAAAAGTTGGTTTATTGAAAGAATAAGATTGGTATATCTAGACTAATGAAAAAAAGAAGATCCAAATAAACACAACCAGAAATGACAAAGATGACATTGCCACTGACCCCACAAAAATACAAAAAAAAAAAAAATCAGAGTTTCTTATGAATACATCTATGCATACAAACTAGAAAACCTATAAGAAATGAAGAAATTCCTGGAAACATACAAGATCCCAAAGTTGAACCAGGGAGAAATTGAAACTCTGAACAGACCAATAACAAGTTCCAAAATTGAATCAGTAATAAAAAGCCTGCCGACCACAGAAAACCCTGGACCAGACAGATTCACAACTAAATTCTATCACTTGTATAAAGAGCAGGTACCAACCCTATTGAAACTATTCCAAAAAAATGAAAATAAGGGACTTCTCCCTATCTCATTCTATAATGATAGCATCATTCTGATACCAAAACCTTGCAGAGTCACAGTGAAAAAATAAAACATCCGGCCAATATCCCTGATGAACATAGATGCAAAAATCCTCAACAAAGTACTAGTACACCAAATCCAGCAACATATCAAAAAGCTAACTTACCACAAACAGGTAAGATTTATTCCTAAGATGCAAGTCTTGTTCAACATATGCAAATCAACAAATGTGATTCATCACATAAACCTAACTGAAAACAAAAAACATATGATCATCTCAATAGATGCAGAAGAGGCTTTCTATAAAATTCAACATCCCTTCATGTTAAGAAAAAAATCCCCAACAAACTAGGCATTGAAAGAATATACCTCAAAATGATAAAAGCCATCTCTGGCAAACCCACAGCCAACATCATAGAGAGCAGACAAAAACTGGAAGTGTTCCCCTTGAGAACCAGAACAAGAGAATGCCCACCCTCACCATTTCTATTCAACATAGTACTGAAAATCTTAGTCAAAGCAGTCAGGCAAGAAAAAGAAATATAAGGCATCCAAATAGGAAGAGAGGAAGTCAAACTATCTTTCTTCACAGATTATATGATTCTATACCTAGAAAACCCCATAGTTCTCCTCAGAAGCTCCCAGAATAAAGAACTTCAGCAAAGTTTCAGGATACAAAATCAATTCTATACACCAATTACATCCAAGTTGACTGCCAAATCAAGAATGCAACCACATTCACAATAGACACAAAAATAATAAAATGTCTAGGAATACAGTCAACTAGGGAGGTGAAAGATCTCTACAATGGGAATTATAAAACATTGCTGGAAGACATCAGAGATGACACAAACAAATGGAAAAACATGCCATGGTCATGAATAGGAAGAATCAATATTGCTAAAACGGCCTTATTGCTGAAAGTGATTTACAGATTCAATGCTATTTCTATCAAACTACCAATGCCATTTTGACAGAACTAGAAAAACTATTCTAAACTTGGTATGTTACCAAGTGAGAGACGTAATACCCAAAGCAATCCTAAGCAAAAAGAACAAAGCCAGAGGCATCAGATAACCCAACCTCAAAATATACTACAAGGCTACCATAACCAAAATGGCATGGTACTGGTACAAAAACAGACACATAGATCAGTGGAACAGGATACAGAACCCAGAAATAAAGATGCACATTGACAACCATCTGATCTTTGGCAAGGTCATCAAAAACAAGCAATGAGGAAATGACTCCCTTTTTAATAAATGGTGCTGGGATAACTGGCTAGCCATATGCAGAAGATTAATATTAGACCTCTTCCTTTTGCCATATACAAAAAGCAATTCAAGAGGGAATAAAGACTTAAATATATGACCTAAAACTATAAAAGCCCTAAAAGAAAACCTAGGGAATATCATTTTGGACGTAGGCCTTGGCAAAGATTTCATGATGGAGATGCTGAAAGCAATTGCAAAAACCAAAAATTTACAAATGGAACTTAATTAAACTAGAGCTTCTGCACAGCAAAAGAAACCAGAAATAAAGTAAACAGACAGCTACAGAATGGGAGAAAATGTTTGCTAACTATGCATCTGACAAAGGTCTAGTATCTGGAAACTATTAGGAACTTAAGCAAATTGACAGGCAAAAAAAAAAAAAAAAAGAAAAGAAAAGAAACCCAAAAAACTCCATTAAAAAATGGGCAAAAGGACGTGCACACTTCTTTAAAAAGACATGCATGTGACCAACAAGCATATGAAAAAATGCTCAACATCACTAATCTTTGGAGAAATGCAAATCAAAACTACAGTGAGATACCATCTCACACCAGTCAGAATGGTTACTATGAAAAAACAACAACAACAAAAGAAAATAACAGATGTTTGTAAGGTTACAGAGAAAAGGGAGCACTTACACACTGCTGGTGGGAGTGTAAATTCGTGCAGCCACGGTGGAAAGCAGTTTGGAGGCTTCTGGAAGAACTTAGAGCTACCATTTAATTCAGCAATCCCTTTACTGGGTATATACCCAAAGGAATATAAATCATTCTACCAAAGGACACATGCACACATATGTTCATTGCAGGGCTATTCACAATGGCAAAACATGGAATCAACCTAGATGCCCATCAACAGTGAACTGGATAAAGAAAATGTTGTACATGTATACCATGGAATACTACATAGTCATAAAAAAAATGATATAATGATGGCTGGAGGCCATCATCCTAACAAATTAATGCGGGAACAGAAAACCAAATACCGCATGTTCTCACTTATAAGTGAGAGCTAAACATTGATTACACATGGACACAAAGAAGGGAACAATAGGCACTGGGGCCTATCAGAGGGTGGAGAGTAGGAGGAGGGTGAGGATCAAAAAACTACCTATCAGATACTATGCTTATGACCTAGCTGACAAAATAATCTGTACACTAAATGCCTGCAACATGTAATTTACCCGTGTAAGAAACCTGCACATGTACTTCTTGAGTCTAAAATAAATGTTGGAAAAAATGAATGCTATAAAAAAAAATAGACATTGAGGACTGCTAGAGAGGTAAGTGAGGGAGGGGAAAAAGTGCTAAAAAATTACCTATTGGGTACTATGCTCGCCACCTGGGTGACAGGGTAATTTATACCCCAAACCTCAGCATCATGCAGTATAGCCATGTAACAAACCTGCATATATACCCCTTAATCTAAAATAAAAGTTGAAATTATAAAACAAAAAGTAGTGCTGAAATTAAGAAACCCTGCTCTAGGATACTTAAAGAGCTAAATCATGACTCGCTCATCATTGTATCTCCAGAATGGTGTCTGGCAATAGAAGGAATTAGATAAATCATTTAAGAGGACCAAAGGCAGTAAGTACTCCATAGAAACTCATCATTTAGGGAGTTACTGAAAAGAGCATGCACTTTCAGGTCATCTGATTTTTATGTCATTCACAACATGCTCTTTCCATTGCAATCCTTTAAATGGTAAGGACCCTGAGAATTTTCTCATTGGTCCTTTTCTTTTATTGTATTCTCTTATTTCCTCTTTTCCTATTCTTTTTGGAGTCTCATGCTCATAGACTTCCTAAATAATCTCTTCCAATTGTATAACTCACTATGAAATATATATTAAAAGACCACAAAGTTCTATTTTCAGCTCAGACATCCTCTGGGGCTCTAGTATTGCCTACTCACATGTGAATGCTCACAGTCTCCTTTTGTACAGAATCCCTGTACACACCACTTATGATGAGTACAAGGCATATAAATCAGATCTCCCTCCAAATTCCCTGTTTCTACAGATGAATGACCAAAAACCCTGTTTGTTGCCCAACACCTACACTCTTCTCTGATCTCTCAACCCCATTTTCAATCCTTACCATGTGCTGTAAATTCTACTTCTTAAACAGACTAAATTGATGGTGAATTTATACCTTCTCTTCAGCTTGACCCCTAGAAACACCTTTCTTACCTGGATCCTGTCCACTGTCTCTTAGCCTACCTTCATATTTCCATTTTTCCTCTTGCAGTCCCTTCTTCAAGTCACCTCCTTGATCTTTCCATAAATATATATCTTCTTATATCCCTCTCTGTCTTAAAATTCTAAGATTTAAGTATATGGATAAAATCTAAACTTCCTAGCTCTAAAATGCGAGACAACTTATTTTTTCAGCTCACCTTTAGAAATCTTTTCCTTCATTCTGAGCCCTTCCGCCCTTCCTTCCTTCCTCTCCCT
>NW_016810765.1:5191369-5194931 GCF_001698545.2 Rhinopithecus bieti | reverse complement strand
TTCCTCTTGCAGTCCCTTCTTCAAGTCACCTCCTTGATCTTTCCATAAATATATATCTTCTTATATCCCTCTCTGTCTTAAAATTCTAAGATTTAAGTATATGGATAAAATCTAAACTTCCTAGCTCTAAAATGCGAGACAACTTATTTTTTCAGCTCACCTTTAGAAATCTTTTCCTTCATTCTGAGCCCTTCCTCCTTCCTTCCTTCCTTCCTTCCTTCCTTCCTATTTTTGCCACCTTCCATCCCACCTGCAACACTCTGACTTTCTTTCAGTGCTTCTATGCACATGCTGTTCCCAGTGTATGAAACACCCTCCCCCTCACAGTCACCTAGTTAGTGGAGAAAGCTGGATGTTTTCCTCACTATTTGTGATGGTCCATTTCCTGTATCAACTTGGCTAGACTATAGAACCTAGTTATTCAAACACTAATCTAGGTGTTGCTGTGAAGTATTTTGTAGATTTGATTAATGTCTATAATTAGTTGGCTTTACAGGAGGGAAATTATCCTGGATAATCTGGGTGGGCTTCATCCAAGTAGTTGAAGGCCTTAAGAGCAAAACTGAAGTTTCCCTGAGGAAGCAAAAACTCCCCCTGTGAACTGCATCAGCCGCTGGTTGAGATTTTCAGTTTGCCCTTCCTGATGATCCACCCTACAGATTCTTGATTAGCCTAGTCAGTCTCCACAATCACATAAATCTCATTTTACACACACACACACACACAAAACGTACATTCTACTGGTTCTGTTTCTCTGTTGAAACCCTGGCTGATATACCTGCTCATGCCTCTCAATCTGACATTCTGCTCACAGGAGGAGGCATTATAATAAACACTTAGGCTTGTTCTCTGTCTTGCTCTCTCGCTCTCTCTCTTGCTGTCTCTCTCTCTCTCTCTCCCTCTCTCTCTCTTTCTCCCAACTGTCCCCCAAGCTCACTCTTTTCCAAGGAAAGAGGTAGTGACTATGGTAACCAATTTAAATAGCCAGGGCTGGTATTCAAAGGCTCATGCTGTTTTAACCAATGAGTGGAGTTACTCTGTCTTGTAACCTGAAGGAAGACTAGCATCCTGCTCAAGCATGTACACCTGGGCGGGATGCTTCTGTGGTTTAGATATGATTCGTGTGATCCCTGCCAAGTCTCATATTGAAATTTGATCCTCAGTGTTGGAGATGGGGGTTGATGGGAGGTGTTTGGGTCTTGGGAGTAGAATCCCTCATGAATAGCTTGGTGCCATTCTCATGGAAATGACTGAGTTCTTGCTTGATTCGTTCTTATGAGAACTGATGGTTAAAAAGCGCTGGTACCTCCCTGCCTCCCCTCTCTCACTTCCTTTTTCACCATGTGATCCTGCACATGCCAGGTCTCCTTCACCTTCCACCATGAATGGAAGCAGCCTAAAGCTCTCATCAGAAGCAGATGCTGGCACTATATTTCTTTTACAGTCTGCAGAACTGTGAGTTAAATAAACCTCTTTTCTTTATAAGTTTCCCAGCCTCAGCTATTCCTTTGTGGCAACAAAAATGGGCTAAAACAGAAGATTGGTACCAAGGAGTGGGATGTTGCTGTAAAGATACCTGAAAATGTGGAGCAGTTTCACAGCTGAATAATGGGGAGAGGTTGGAAGAGTTTGGAGGGCTTAGAAAAAGAAAGACAAGGGAAAGTGAAATTTCTTAGAAATCGGTTAAGTGGTTGTAACTAAAATGTTGATAGAAATATGGACAGTGAAGCCCAGGCTGACAAGGTCTCAGGTGGAAATGAGGAACTTATTGGGAACTGGAGTCAAAGCCATCCTGTTACACTGTAGCAAAGAACTTGGCCACACTGTGTTAATGCCCTAGAGCTTTGTGGAAGGCAAGTTTATCAATCTTAGTATCAGCCTTCCACAAAGGCTGGAGTGTACAACATGTTCACCTAAACTCAATTGGAAAAATTTTCCACCATGAGGTTCAACATACTGCCATATGCTCCTACCTGAGCCTTCCACAAGGCCAAAGCTTCCTCGCCTGAGCCACTGCTGAGAACTTTCTTGTTTTGAATCCTTGCAAGTGAAGACCTCTGTCTGCCATGTGATTCTCTTCCCAAACTTGCAGTGACTGTGGATTTCTTTAGCTCCATCTGGCCGACACAACCTCCCCAAACCTGTGGCTCAGTGGTCCCTGAGAAATAATGAACCTAAAAGCTTTTCCTTTTCTCAATTTTCTGGAACAAGAAATGTCTAAGCAACAAAGCATTCAAGAAATGTCATAGCTGCTTTTAGCAGCTTATGATCAGATATGGGAGCAAAGAAATGACCTAAAATTGGAATTTATTATTAAAAAGTAAACAGTGTGTAAAAATTTGGAACAACTTGCTAGAGAGATTAGCAAGAATAAAATGGAGCCAGGTGCTAATAGTCAAGACAATAAGGAAAAGGCTCTGAAGGCACTTCAGAAATCTTTGAGGCTACCCTTTTCATTATAATCCCAGAGGCCTAGGAGGACAGAACAGTTTTGGGAAACTGGTCCAGGGTGTCACTGCCCTGTGCCACTTCAGGATGCTGCTCCCTATCTCCATGCCACTCCAGCTCCAGCCACAGCTCAAAAGGACCCCAGGTATTATAGAAGCTGCTGCTCCAGAAGGCACAAGTCATAAGCCTTGGCAGCTTCCATATGGTGTTAAATCTGCAGACTCCCAGAATTCAAGAGTGATGGAGGCTTAGCAGCTTCTACCTAGATTTCAGAGGATATATAGAAAAGCCTGGGTGCCCAGGTAGAAGCCTGACACAGGAGCCCATGCAGAGAACCTCTACTAAGGCAATGCCAAGCAGAAATACAGAGTTGGGGCTCCCACAGAGAATGCCCTCCAGAGCCCTGCCTAGTGGAACTGTGAAGAGGGCTGCCATGCTCCAGACCCCGGAATGATAGAACTACTGGCAGCAACATGCACCCTCACCCTGGAAGCCTCAGGCTCCAGACTCCAACCCATGAGAGCAGCCACATGGACTGCACACAGCAAAGCCATGGGGGGTGTGGACACCCAACACCTTGGGAGCCTACCGCTCACACCAATGTGCCAGGACATGGAGTCAAGGGAGATTATTTTGGAACTTCAAGAATTAATTTCTTGGCTAGGCACAATGGCTCATGCTTGTAATCCCAACACTTTGGAAAACTGTGATCAGAAAACTGCTTGAGGCCAGGAGTTCAAAACCAGCCTGGGCAACATAGTGATACCCCATTTGTACAAATGGCTTTTTGTTGTTGTTGTTGTTTAATTTGCCAGGTGCGATGATGCACGCCTGTGTCCCAGATACTCGGGAGGCTGAGGTGGGAGGGTTGCTCGAGCTTGGAGATTGAGACTGCAGTGAGCCATGATCATACCACTACACTCTAGCCTTGATAACAGAGCAAGACCCTGACTCAGAAAAAAAGAAAAAAAAAAAAAACAAAGAAAAACATTTAATGTCTGCCCTGCTGAGTTTCAGACTTGTGTAGGGCCTATTGCCCTTTTCTTTGGACTGATTTCTCCCCCTTGAAATGGAAATGTTCATATCCTTTGCCCACTTTTTGATGGGGTTGTTT
>NW_016810765.1:5186055-5188068 GCF_001698545.2 Rhinopithecus bieti | reverse complement strand
GCCTATCATGGGGAGGGGGGAGGGGGGCGGGATTGCATTGGGAGTTATACCTGATGTAAATGACGAGTTGATGGGTGCTGACGAGTTGATGGGTGCAGCACACCAACATGGCACAAGTATACATATGTAACAAACCTGCACATTATGCACATGTACCCTAGAACTTGAAGTATAATAATAATAAAAAAAATTAGCCCTTAAACATACCTCCAAACTTAAAAAAAAAAAAAGAAATGGAAATGTTTACCCAATGTCTGTATCATCATTATATCTTGGAAGTAAATTACTTTTTATTTTACAGGCTCACAGTTTAAGAAACTTGCCTTGAGTTTCAGATGCAACTTTACATTTTGGACTTTTGAGTTGATGCTAGAACAAGTTAAGACTTTTAAGGACTATTAGGATGGCTGATTGTATTTTGCACGTGAGAAAAACATGAGATTTGGAGGACCGGGGCAAAATCCTGTGGTTTGGGTATGATTTGTTTGGCCCCACCAAGTCTCATGTTGAAATTTGATCTCCAATATTGGAGGCGGGGCCTGATAGGAGGTGTTTGTTTTGTGGGTGCAGATCCCTCATGAATGGCTCGGTGCAGTTCTCAGGTAATGAGTGAATTGTTGCTCTATTAGTACTTGTGAGAGCTGGTTGTTAAAAAGAGCCTGGCACCTCTCTCCCCTCTCTTGTTTCCTCTCTTGCCGTATAATCTCTGCACACACCAGCTCCCCTTTGCCTTCCACCATGAGTAAAAGCTTCCTGAAGCCCTCACCAGGGACAGATGTTCGTCCCATGCTTTCTGTGCAATCGGCAGAATGAAGAGCCAAATAAACCTCTTTTCTTTACAAATTACTCAGCCTCAGGTATTCCATCATAGCAATACAAACTGGCTAATACTGACACATATCTGCATAGGACCCACAACTGTCTTTTACAGGCAAGCTTTTCGTCCTTGTTTATGGAGCTATTTGGGACAAAGGACCAGAGATTCCTTTGACCACTTTTAGTAGAAGGCAGGTTCTCCATGCTTCCAAAGCAGAAACTAAATGATCAGCTTCCTTTTTCACTCTCACATGCTCAACAGAAGCATGAGCTTTTTTCTAGTTCCATTGGTTATGGTGAGTGAGATGCAGGCCACACTCCTCTCTCTGTTCCAATTCTTCTGCTGCTTACTCTGTAGATCATTATGGCAGCTCTAGAAATGACAAGGCCAAGAATCTGGACCTAGCAATCACAGGCCCCAGCAACTGAGAATCGCCTGCATCCGTGCCAGGGATCCTAATGCAGTTGGATCCTAATGCAGTTGGTGGAATTATAACTAAAAGGAACTCACTGTTTATTTGGAATATCAAAATGAAAAAGCAGGGATTTGGTCTGGAGCAGAGATACAGACTTCTCATCTGGCATCAGTGAAGTTTTCTTGGACCGTCTAATTTCTCCAGGAATTCAGGATCTCACAAGGTCTTTCACAGACTACAGTCCTAGAAAGAATAAGGCCTTAGGTCAGGCGCAGTGGCTTAAGTCTATAATCCCAGCACTTTGGGAGGCTGAGGCAGGTGGATCACCTGAGGTCAGGAGTTTGAGATCAGCCTGACCAACAATCCCAGGAGGAGGAGGTTGCGGTGAGCTGAGATCACGCCATTGCACTCCAGCCTGGGGAACAAGAGCGAAACTCTGAAGAAAAAGAAAGAAAAGGAAGGAAGGAAGGAAGGAAGGAAGGAAGGAAGGAAGGAAGGAAGAGGGAGGGAGGGAGGGAAGGAAGGGAAGAAAGAAAGAAAAAGAATATTTAGTCCAGGCATGGTGGATCACGAGAGGTCAGGAGTTCAAGACCAGCCTGGCCAAGATGGTGAAACCCCCTCTACTAAAAATACAAAAATTAGCTGGATGCGGTAGCAGATACCTATAATCCCAGCAACTCGGGAGGCTGAGGCAGGAGAATCACTTGAATCTGGGGGCAGAGGTTGCAATGAGCCAAGATTGAGCCACTGCACTCCAGCCTCAGCGACAGAGTGAGACTCC
>NW_016810765.1:5105118-5185733 GCF_001698545.2 Rhinopithecus bieti | reverse complement strand
AGGGAGGGAGGAAGGAAGGAAGGAAGGAAGGAAGGAAGGAAGGAAGGAAGGAAGGAAGGAAGGGGAAACAAAAAGGCCTTTAATAGAGTTAAAGAAGACTCATCTCAAAGGGCCTAGAAACATTCAAATGTTGGAGAATTGACATGGATGAGATGTTTGCAGAGTTGAGCAAGTGAGAGGCAAAGTTACTTGCTTAGTTGTTCCCCTTCGTTCATTGCTGTGGATTTAATGTATCAGGACATGGGTGGTTGACAAGGGATTTTGCGCTGCCTCTTGGGCAGCTAAATTTACTCTAAGCCTGGGGGAACTAAGAAAAAAAATTGGAAAAAGGAAAAGCTTTTGGGGTTCTTATTTCTCAGGGACCACTGAATCACATGTTGGGGGGGGTTATGTCAGCCAGAATGAGCTAAAGAAATCCACAGTTACTGCAAGTTTGAGAAAAGAAGCACATGGCAGGCAGAGGTCTTCACTTCTCAGGATTCGGAAAGAGAAAGTTCTCAGCAGCGGCTCAGGCGAGGAAGCTTTGGCCTTATGGAAGGCTCTGGTAGGAGCATATGGCAGTATGTTGAACCTCATGATGGAAAATTTTTCCAATTGAGTTTAAGTGAACATGTTGTACACTCCAGACAGCTGGCATAGAGTAACTGGCACACAGGCAAATCCAAAGACAAGATGATTTTTCCTTTCATACTTTTTTTTTTTTCCTCTGTGCTACTTCCTCCACATAACAACACCAACTCTCTGCTTTGATCCATTGCTGGCTAAAGTAAGAGGGGAACATCGCTCCTATTTGTGAAATGCTTTTGCTGTGGGGATTATGTATAAATGGTGTTTGTACAGGTCTGATGCTCTGATCAATCATCTTATGAGTCAGGGTGACTTTTTGACCCTTTGGGAACCTGGGACACACTGGAGCTCTGGGGTTGGCTGAATCTACTCTTAGGAGGATACAGCAGCTGCAGCACTTCCCTAGAAATCAGAGCAGCCTGCAACAGCCAGGCAAGACTGACTCTGAGCAGAATGGGAGATGGAGGAGGAAGGTATTTTAGAATTATACATCTTTGGTTGACAAGGGAAAGGGGAGTTCCATTTTTATTTCACTTTTGAGTTCTAATTTCTTCTAGGACTTTAGTAGGGAAGCAAGTTATCTATTCTTGATATTGGGGAATCAATATTGCATTATTTTGATCCAGTCCCTAATCTTGGATAAGCTATTTTGGTTAGTGCGTCTGAGTATTGGCTGAGGAATGAACTCAGCCTAAAATTCAGCTTGGCCTTTGAAATAAGTTAACATCCTTTTGTTACTCTTCTCTATTCTGCTGGAGTAAAAACTGAACTGAACTGCATGGCACTCTAGGGCCAGGAGACAGTCCTCAGAGTCTTGTCAGGTATTGGGCAGTGGCCCAGGAGAAGGAGCAGAGTGGCCCTGGCGCTGCTGACCCCTTCTCTCTGGGGACAGCTGTGTCCTTGGCTGATCATACGTTTGACCATCAGTCCAAAGGTTTGAGAGAGAACAGAAAGCTGAGGAGAATTTGGGAACACCTGGCCGCCTCTCGACCTGTTTGTGCTCATGCTGTCTCACCATGAGGGGAGGCGTTGGCAGGAGAGACTTTGTTTTTCCTCCACTCACCCTTTAGGGATGGAGAGGAAGTCAGTAGCCTAATAGGTGAGAATTTGAGAACCTCAGTTTGCCTCCCAGCACTAGTGGGTGCAGTTACTGGACTCACACTTCTACCCCAGCGTCTGGGCCAAGGGAGTGAGATGGTGGGTACTGGGAGATGATAGGAGATGTCCATGTTCATGTTGAGGAATGTTCTATCCCAAACATTGTCTAGAAGTGTCAGAGCATGATGATAATATGAAGCAGAGGACTCTGAGTCAGTACTACCATTGCCTTTAAATTCTCTCCAGACAATGCACCCCCTATTGCAGGCACCAGGACAGACCACGCCCACCGCCCTTCCTGAGTGCACCACTGGGTAGAGGTCCCCAAGGCTTCCCTCTCATCCACCACATTATATTCCAGATTCACCCAGCCCTCTCTGTCTCTTTCTTGCCACCCTAGCTACCACCATCGTCTGTTTTCTCTTTTGGACTTTTTTTTTTTTTTGAGATGGAGTCTCACTCTGTCTCCCAGTCTGGAGTGCAACGGCACCTTCTTGGCTCACTGCAACCTCTGCCTCCTGGGTTCAAGCAATTCTCCTACCTCAGCCTCCCGAGTAGCTGGGATCACAGGTATGTGCCACCAGGCCTGGGTGATTTTTTTGTATTTTTAGTAGAGATGGGATTTCACCATGTTGTCCAGGCTGGTCTCGAACTCCTGACCTCAGGTGATCTGCCCACCTCGGCCTCCCAAAGTGCTGCGATTACAGGCATGAGCCACCATGCCCAACCTCTTTTGGACTTCTATAAGATAAGGCCTCCTCATTATCCTTCCTTCTTCCTATTTGCCCATTTCATTCCATTCTCCTCACAGCAAGTAGAGTGAGAATTCTAAACTTAACCTCTGCCCCCGTAGTGTCCCATCACACTGAAAACCACATCCAGTATCTTTCCGACAACCCTCAAAGTCCTGCTCATTCCAGCCTTCTGGTACCTCGTGGTCACGTGGCTTCAGCCACACTGGTTGCCTTAATCAGTTCAGGCTGATTAACAAAATACCATGGACTGTGTGGTTCACACAATAGGTGCTTATTAAATACCATGGACTGTGTGGTTCACACAATAGGCGCTTACTAAATACCACAGACTGTGTGGTTCAAACAATAGGTGCTTATTAAATACCACGGACTGTGTGGTTCAAACAATAGGTGCTTATTAAATACCACAGACTGTGTGGTTCAAACAATAGGTGCTTATTAAATACCACGGAACATGTGGTTCAAACAATAGGTGCTTATTAAATGCCACAGACTGTGTGGTTCAAACAATAGGTGCTTATTTTCTCACAGTTCTGGAGCCCGGACATCCATGTCAAGGTGGCTGCAAGTTTAGTCTCCTCACAGGGTCTTTCCTCTGTGCACATACATCCCTGGGCGTCTTCCTATAGGGACACCTGTTCTACTGGATTAGGGCCCCACCTTTATGACCTCAGAACACTTTACCACTTTAAAGGCCCTGTCTCCAAATACAGTCACATTGAAGATCAGGGCTTGAACATATGAATTTTGGGAGAACACAATTCAGTCCCTAACACTGGCTTCCTGCCCCCCAGGACCTTTGGCCATGCTGTACCCTCTGCTTGTAGGACCTCTCCAGGTCTTGGCATGGCCAGCTCTCTCTTGCCATTTACCATTTAGCTTGAATGTCGTAACTCTGGAGTGACCCTCTGGTCACTGATCCCAATATCCCACAGCCACTTGCCATCACTTCGCCTGTTTTGATTCCACCACAGTACTTGCTCTCTCCTGCTATTGATCATATATCTGTATGTTTGCTTGTTGCCTGCCTTCCTCCATCAAAACAAAAATTCTTTGAGAGCAAAGGCCTTGCCTGCCATGCCCACTGGTCGCTACTGTGTTCCCACAGGCACAAAGCAGATGCCCAACAAATATCTATTAAATGAATGAAACAAAATTGCCTTTGCCTTCAGAGTTAAACAGATACATTGATTCATAATGAGGTAAGTCAGACAGCTTTCCAAACTGAAAAATAAACTATCATTGGTGCCCAAAGAAGATCTTCCTCTGATCTAGCGAGCAGAGTGTAGCTCCAGGCCAAGTTGCAGGGCATTAGAAAGTTAAAACACTGGCAAAATTCTTGCTGAAGTGCCTTCCAAAACAAGCGAGATTGTTCACACCACCATCAGGAAGGCACGCGTATGCTGGGTTCCCACCCTCTCACCAATGCCATGTGGGATCAAACTCATAAATATTTATCAGTTTTACGAGTAAAATGATATCCTGTTTTAATTTTCATTTCTTCAGTGATGAGTAAGATTGTGTATCTTTTCATTTGTTTATTAACCCATTATATTTTTTCCCTGCCGCTTATCTTTTCCTTTACCTAGTTTTACATTTTTTAATGCATCGTTTACTTATTGGTTTGCTGGAACACTGTGAACCTAAAATAAAATGCCTTATTTATCTAACCAAAAATATACACGTACATTCTTTAAACCAGAAATTATACTTTTAGGCGGTTAACCCGGAGATAGATTTGCCTTAGCACACAAAAATACATCTGCACAAAGTCCACTGCAGTTTTGCTGTAGTAACCACAAAATAAAATCCACCTAAATGTTCATCACCAGGGACAGGTTGCCAAAAGCTGTTCCTATTAATGAAACTGTTCACAGTGGTTAATAGTTACAGTAATAGAAGAGGAAGCAGGTGAGAAAGAGATCTTAAAGATTCAAAGGGTTTTATGTTTTTTATGACTTTTTTTAGACCAATTCTAGGTTCATAGCAAAATTGAAAGGAAGATACAGAAATATCCAATATATCCCTTGCCCCCATAATGTGAATACAACCTCCCCCATTATCATCATCCTCCACCAGAGCAGTACATTTGTTGTAACTGACGAACCTACACTGACACATCACATCACCCAAAGTTCATAAGTATACAACAGGGTTCGCTCTTGCTGTTGTACATTTCATGGGCTTGGGCAAATGCATAATGACACATATTCATTATACATTTGTGTAATTACAGTATCCTGCAGAGTATTTTCACTACTTTAAAAGTTATCTGTGCCTCACCTATGCAACCCTAACCCCCAACCCCAAACCCCCTGGCAACCACGGACCCTTCTACTGTCTTCATGGTTTTGTCTTTTCCAGAAAGTCATAAAATTGGAATTATACAGTATCGTTTCATTTTTAATACAGCCCTTAAAGAAGCAAATCTCTTTCCATCATCCCTCTAGCTCTGCAGATATTCAAAATTGCCGATAGACTGTTCTCCATTACCTATTTCTTTGAAAACATAGAATACTTCTTTAAATTCTAGAATCAATCTTGACTCATTAAAAAGTATTAATTTTTGCATCAGGCCATTCTCCTGCCACTTATTAAGCCTAGCTGTGAGGGAGAAGTGCATTAAAGCCTGTAGCTCTGCATGCAATATTATGCCACTAAGGACACATTACAAGAATCCTACTTGCATTCAAGCATTTCCACACAAAGCAGTGGCTCACATACAGTGTGAAAATTGAGTGTGCACAGCTCTCAAAACTTGGAATTCTTGCCAGGGTTGAAGAGGTTTCCACTGGAGCTAGCTGTTCTGAAAGTATTTGGCATCCCAGCCAATTGCTTTTTGGTAGCCCCCTCTCTGCAGTCCAGGTGTGCATCCCCAGAAAACTATGCACTATTGCATCCTTGGCACACTCCTCACACCCAGGACCTGTGCTCAAGCCACCAAACCATGCTGGTTCCTAAGAGCATCTCTGCAAACCAGATGTCTCTTTGTATGAAACATGCTGGGAGGATGAGTGGGGCACCAACGTGGAATGAAGCTGTCTTTCCTCCTAGAAATTATACCAGTGAATGCACTTGAGGTGCAACTGCTTGATCTCACAACAATGAAAGCATAAATGGACACAAATTCAGCTGCTTTTGATATGTTGAAAACAGGCCCCCACTTTGATTTATTTCTGAGGCTTAACGATAACAAGAATAGAAAAGTGGAACTATTATTACCACCCTGTGACTTTTGAGCTGGGCATGGTTTGGGACATTGAAATTAGAGTAGCCTTGACTCATCTACTCCTCAACTCATTTCTAACACCATTTTCCATTGCACACTTTCAAAATCTACTCGATTGAAGAGCCATCCACACATCCAACTGAAAAAGATTAACCTTCCCTGGTCTCCACACCTCTCCGAGATTTCCAAGCAGGATAAGACTGCCATCCATGGCCCCACATCACCACTGTCAGGAATAAAGAGAAAGCCTCAGAGCACTCCCAGCAAGACCCCATCACTCACTGCCCTGCAACACTCCCAGCCTTCTCCTCAGTGCTTACATTGCGAACATCAAGGCAAATCTCGTTTTGCCATTCTCTCATGTACATCAAACTTCACAAGGAGCCTGCAGCTCCCAATCAACTCTGATCTTCCCGGCCTCTTATATCTATAGTCTCTCTTTTATCAGTCATCTCTATAGTCTCCCTTTTCTCATCCACTCTGCCATTCATCCCAAATACCTGAAACCAGTCCACACTGTCTTCTAGAAGTCATGCTCAATTGTTAGCTTCTCCGTACTTCTTCTCAGAACTTTTTTTCACTTCTTGCTGTAAATGGACAGACTCTCAGGAAACCACTTGCTTTTACCCTGCCGTCTGAAAATGGTAGCTGTGGTATCTTGCAAGGTTCTCGTAATGCCAGATCTGGAGGTAGGGGCAGGTGTTCTGCTTTCATACTGCCACTTGAACATCCTTTTTTCCTACCACAAGAACAAATAACAACACAAAGTTTTCAACTTTTAATACTATGTGATTAGTCCTTATCAATCACCATTTTAGTTTACTACTGTTATCTACAGACCCACAGGTCACTCCCCTAATTCCTTGAAGATTTTAGCACCCAACTCACCACCACTTCTCCAACATATTTGGTAATTTCAATATCCATATATATATGATCTTTCCAATGTCCTAGACTCTCGGTTTTTCGAGGCCCTCTTTTCCAACTCTCACATTTTCCACCCTGCCTCAACCACTCTCTCCAAAGGCTATACTCTGGCCTTATCATTACCAGCAAAGCCATCCATAATTACAATTTCAACCATTCTGTCTTTCCAGCTCACTCTCACCAATGTCCCAACTCCAAGAAACCCTGACCCCACTAGGAGCTATTAGCCATTGACTACTTAAGCTTTTCTTGGTCCCTCAATTTTCTCCCCGGCCTAGATTAGATCTGATGGTCCATCATCTCACACTCTTGCATACATTCTTAACAATCTTGTTAAGAAGATTAACAAGACCCCAGGCCAGGTTAGATCAACTTGGTTTACTCTGCACACCAACACAGATGGCCAGAGCTGGAGAAAGCCACACAGCTTGCTGACTGATCTCATTTTAAGTTGATAATCCCTACCTTCAAAAACGTCTCGAGCTCTGCCCATCAATCATTCAATATTTCCATAATCCATTCATTCTCCTGTTACCCTAAACTGGTGATTTTCAAACTTGAGACTGCCACAGAATCATCTGGAGGATGTGTGGAAACTCAGATTGCTGGGTCCTGACCCCTGAAGTGTCTGAATCAATCTAAGGTGGACTTAAGAAACTGCATTTTGAACAAGTTCCCAGATGATGCTGACCCTGCTAATCTGGACCACACATTGATAACCACTGCCCTAGATGATTATTTCATGACGTTTTCTTTCTTCTCAAACTTCCAACACATATTTTCCATCCTTACTCTCCACTGATGACTTAACTTGCACTCATGCACACTCACACATACACACATCAGAAAAGAGCTTCCCAAGCTCCTGACCCTGAATCTCCTTCCTTACTGGGAACAGTGTCCATATGTTTGTCCTTCCCTCCTGCCGCTGCAGCTGAACTGTCAAAGCTTCTCCCTAAAGCCAATGCTTCACATGCTTCCTAGATTCCATCTCCTCTCTCTCACATAAACCTGACTCCTGAAACTTCTCCTCTCCCATTGCTCTCCCTACATCAAGAATTTCTTCCTCTCTATTGGGTCATGCCCATCAGTGTCAAGTGTCTTATAAAGAACCCCTTCCTTACCCCTATATTATCCTCTAGTTCCCCTTTATAGCAACATTCCATGAAATTTGACTTCCTCAGTTTTCTTCAAACTCAACCAGGCACACCCTTACCTCATGGTCTTTGACCAGATTTGTCTCCATTCCGAAGATTCTATAAGGCTGACTTGAAACTCTCCTTCAAGGCCTTAATCAAATGCCATCTTGTCAATGACATTGACCAACCCATTAAAAATTGCAACATCTGTTTCCCAATGGCCAGCAGCTTCCACCTCTCAACCCCACCGACCACCAGTCTCCACTCCTCCTCTCACCTTTACTACTCACAGTCTGAAATTCAATCTCAGTTGGAATTAGGTAATAATTGGCATTAGGCAAAACTAGTATCTTTCAGACAGGGCTTCTAAGAATGCTCTTTGACAACATCTAAATTGGTTAAGGCCTTCCTATTGTTTCATCCTCTTTGTTTCCACACTTTGTGATGAAGTTCATGACCAATTGGACACTTCATGGCTTTGTCTTTGTGACATTTAAATGCCATTGGGTCTGGGAGACTAACAGATTTCTCCTGAGGCCTCTTCAAATGTAGCTTAATTCTTAATGTTTTTGTAGCTTTTGTTAATTTAAAAGACAGATCTGTAAGACCTGCCTCATCTTCCTTTCTGTCTACTCATCCATCTCCATATTAAATCCTGCCTGGATATACTAGGAAAGAAAAAGAAGAAAAAAAAATGGCATGTCCTTGTCCTAAAAGAATCACCATGGCAGTGGTGTCAGAGGAATTCCTATGTCATTCAAGAGGTGCTCAAGTCCTCTTAAGAAGTCTAGCACTGGCTTCGAGCAAGATCCCTGGTACATCACATCACCTTCAACACAGTGAACCAGAGGGGAATGAATTTAGCTGAATCCAGCAGAAAAGGTATGCTGTGTAGTACTCGGGAAAGAAAATAATCAAAGTGACAAAACCAATAGATCACCCTGAAGACTGAAGGGCATGCAATTTCTCCTCCGCACAGTGCCCTGATAAAGGAGAGGTCATACAAAAACCCCAGACATTAATGAAGGAAAAAATGATAATTAAAACATTTGCAGACTCTCCTTCTAACAAGAACTCTACCACTTTAGCTTGTGGGGATAGTTGGTCAGCAATAAGAAAAAAATGAAATCTCCATGTAAAAGACTTAAAAGTTAGGTGAATTTTACATACCATGGTTTCTCTACTTGAGTGATCTAAAAAATAAATAAATAAGTAAAGACTCACTGAGGCTTTAAGTGCTGTAAGTACCCCAGGCAGAAAGATCAGGCTTGGTTAAACTATTACATAGTCCGCCATTTGTGTATCATGTCATCGAAGGTGTCAGGGAGGAAAAGAAATGTATCTCTTCCTTCGTGTTGGCCAAAGTGACAGAAATCGGTGTTCAGAACTGAAATGACAAACCCTTCAGTTTAGAAGAATGCACATTAGAGCATAGACCTTTCAGTTCTCTTATGTTAAAACAAAATAAATAAAATAAAAACACAAAATTTTAAAGGAAGAAGGGAAAATGCTAGGGCAATCTGATCAGGAAGATAAAATCTCCCCCTCTGGCAAGGTTCAGGAACATTCTGCAGCAGAAGTTCTCCACTTGTCAGAAGAATTTATTTTTCCAATTCCTTTCTCTTGGGGAGCATGCATTTCCCCAGCAGATATGAGAATGGCCTGATTCTCCCAAGGTAGCAAACTCTCAACTGGAATTCTGTTGCAGTCGCTCGTAGAAAATTTCCTGTTCCATTATTGCACCAAATGAGCTCTGGGCTAATCAGACCCTCTAGGGAAAGGATAAAAAATAAAAAGCACCCATCCCCTAAAGCGAGACTCTGAGCTGCTTTGAACTACATTTACAGCCTTAATATAACCCAAGAGATTTCACAATTCACATGAGAAGCTAAACCCTTCTTCTAATGAAATATTTATTGGGTTCATCATGGAGAAAAGGAGAACAATTTTTGATGAGCATATTCTTCTATTTATTGTATTCATTAGAAGTGCCAGTGAGAGGTTTCAAAGTAATTTTTTTTATTGTTGCTTGGGATGAAACATATAATTTTCATCATAAGCAAGATGACCGTAAATAGAATACAATTCTTGCTTGAGTGCTGCCCAAGTGTTTGGTGAAGAGGAGGGAAATGTATATCAAATGCCTCCTCCTGCACCTTACTGACTAAGCCTTATGTTGGCAACTCACCCCTGGTATGCACTCTCTGCATTCTGTAGCTTAGTGAAGGATTTTGTCAGGCCAAAATAAAACGCAAGAAATCAAGATCCCAAAGCAAGCGACTGGTGAAAAACACACTGGGGAGACAGTGCTGCTTGCCCTTGGAACCTTGAGAAGACAGAGGGTTGCAGCCAAGCAGTCCTGGTGTCCACCGGACAGGAGAGGGAGGGTTTAAAACTCCACCGATTTTGTGGTGCTCTCTTTTGCCTAACAATATGTGTATATTTCACCCTCACTTCATACTGAGAAAAAGTAACAGATTCATTATTTTATTACAGGCAGATATTCTTATTCCGTATTTTTTGTTTTGGTGAAAAGTGTGCCGACACAGCACTGAGCGTTCCTCGGCTTCCAACTGCCACCTCTTCTCCCAAGGGGTAAGAAAGCTGTTATCACTTCGATGCTAATAATAGAAAATTTAGCACAACTGCCTTCCCATCTTTCAAACCACTTCAATATTTTAAAACAAAAAACAAAACCCCTTGGCTCAAGAGGAAGAAAGAAAAGAAAAATTAGATTACAGTTGATCAGATCTGAAAGCAGTTGTCTAACGTCTCTGTGCGGGCTTTTTTTCCTGTAATTAAAAGAAAAAATTTTTTGATGTCTCACTTTTGTCCTATCAATTATGAGAAAACTGAAGCACCCACATTACACTCCTCGTCCTGCATTTCCTGCCTGTCCCACCAGGCTGTTATTTATTTCTTCCTTAGACATCCACTCTCACCTAATGAATGGGTGCTGTTATGAAAAGAAATTTAATTTATATAAACATTAATGTAATACCCAAGGAACTTGCTGAAAAATAATGTTTTTTTTGTTTTGTTTTGTTTTGTTTTTTGTTTTTGTTTTTTTTGAGATGGAGTCTCACTGTGTTGCCCAGGCTGGCGTGCAATGGCACAATCTCAGCTTATTTCAACCTCCACCTCCCAGGTTCAAGCGATTCTCCTGCCTCAGTCTCCCAAGTAACTGGGACTACAGGAGCCCGCCACCAAGTCTGGCTAATTTTTGTATTTTCAGTAGAGATGGGGTTCCACCATGTTAGCCAGGGTGGTCTTGAACTCCTGACCTCAGGTGATCTGCCTCCCTTGGCCCCCTAAAGTACTGGGATTACAGGTGTGAGCCACCGTGCCTGGCCAAGATATGAATTTTAAGTTCATCTCTGGTTTATAGTCCAAGTAAGTACAGCTCACTGGGTCATGTAAATTTTTTGTCCCTCAATATTAAAATATAAGATTATTACAAAAATATAATCATGGCACTATTTAGAATTTAGATAACACCTCTCCTCTTAGGAAAAACATATCTGGAAATAGATGGCCTTATTTCATATTCATTACAGTCTTGTATGTCAGAAGAGGTATTCTATGCTAATATCCGTATATTATAAGAAAGAAAGAGGAGTCTTAAAAACTCAAGCATCTTACATACTAGAATGGAATTTGAGCACCAGAGTTAAAATATTGCATGGGAAATTCATAGACATAAGGCTACTTAGTAATTCATTGAGTTCAGAGTTTGTAATGACCCCCATGGTGCTAAAAACTTAAACCTCCAAAGTATTCCCAGTCCTCCAGACCAGCACATTTGTCTAAAGCAAATTTTTGACCCAAAGAAGGACCAACTGAACTAACTGAATTAGAATTCAACATGGTCCAATTAGCTGGGCTTGGTGCTGCTTGTTCTTCCCAGGATGTCTGGCTGGCAAGAGCTCTACCCTTACTGGCAAAATGGGGGATGGAAGGACTGTAGAATTAAGCTCTAAGGGTAGAATAAAAACTGCTCTGAATATTCACATTTCCTTTCTTTTGTCTCTCAAATGTTATTGTAAATGAAATTATGTCAGAGTAAAATACTAATAAACCAAAGTGGGTTTTTGTTTTCCTACTATGGAGAGCAACCGGTCAGCTTTACACTAGCTAGATGTGGTTTTCCAATCCTGGTTTAAAAAGCATTGCAGGTATGTAGTCATTTACTTTCAGCCTGCAAGTCCTTTGATAAAAGAAGCCCTTTGCAAGAAGCATTTCTCTCCTGTCCTTATAAATCAAATAAATAAAAATAAAAATTTCTGCCAAGCCATATGCTTCTGCTTCTCTCCTTCAACTGGCCTAAAATAAAAAAGATTACCCCTCTCTGTTCTTTTCCTATCCTTCTACTTGAGGGGAAAAAAGAGCTAGAGAAAGAAAAAGAGAGAGAGAAATCAAACAACTGTCTAAACAAATCAATCCAACATTTCCAAGGGCTTTTGACCTGCAGCAATGTCAATCTCGTCTTTTTTTCCCTTTCTTTCTTTGAATCAACATAACCTATGATTCTGATCACTCCAATATGTCAGTGCCTGCTGAGGGCACGTTTTATTGTTCATAAAGCCCCAGACGATAATGAAAAATAAGCAGGGAAATGATAAATTCATCAAAGTTGTGAGAATATTCGAGGAAAAAAGGAATTTCCCGAGGTAACTGTCCTTGACCCGGCTCTTTAATCGAGTGAAATTTCATCACTTTATCTAATATCATGCTTCATGCTTCAGGCTCCCAGCAATTCTATTTTAGTGTGGTCTAATGGGCAGCTGACACATCCACTCAGCACCAGACTGCATAATATGTGCTGACACACTGTGTGGCAAACTGCCTTGCAGGGGCTGTTTATTTGAGCCTCGCCAGGAAAAATGTCATCACAAAAAGGTTCTTTATAATTCCGGGCTCAGCTTTCCGGGACTGGGTGGACTTCCCACTTTAAGAGGTCTGGGAGCCCTTGCGGGAAGGCAGGCAGTGATTTGGGTGGCTGTGCACATTTGACTTTGGGTGAGAGGTTGGGAAAGCCCCGGTTATGGTTGTCTGAAACCTGAATCTAGATAGTGTAATGAAGAGTGTCATTCTAACGGCTTTGCAGGCTGCTCTTCTCAGAACCTCTGATTCAATTTGATATTCTGAGGTTAACGTACTGTATTGGGCCTGAAAACAGGAATGCACATGAAAAGCTTTTATACTTATTCAGTTCAGTAAGCATGGCAAACTCATCAACAGCTATTTGTACACTGTAGGCATGATGGGACTTACTTTGATGTTCTGATTTATGCTTGCTATTTTCCCCTCAGTGTTACTTTGGAGTTGAAATGCACTTAAAAAAAAAAAAAAAGGCAGCTTTTGACATAATAGCTAAGGATATTATCATAAATGAAGCAACACACACACACATGCACACACAAACATAGAAATGCCACAATCTTTGACTCTAAATTTCCAATGTAGACAAACTTCAAATTTGAAAAAAATATAAAGGAGATTAAAGATAACTAGATGAAATGTGTGACCCTGGGCTGAATTCAGTGCCACAGAAAGGAAAAAAATGCTATCAAGGACGTTATTAGGACAACTGACAAAACATGAACCGTAGATTAGAGAAAAGTATTGTATCAAATGATAAGTTTCCTGAATTTAATTACTTGTTGTGATTATGTAAGAAAATGTGTTTTCTTAGACAATTCACAGTGAATTAAAGCTACTAAAGAGTATGGGGCATGGTGCATACAAATTACTCTCAAAGGGTTCAGAAAAATTTAATTAGAGAAAGAGGGAATGATAAAGGATATGTGGCAAAATGTTAAACATTACCGAATCAGCAGAGCAATGCAAAATAATTCTTGTCGAGGAGGAGTAAATAAATTCTGTCAAGTAGAGGTTCAATTGTCTTCCCTCCACTTCTGCAGAAGAAGCTAGTTTGCATCCATATGCAAATGTATTTCGATATTCCTGATCTATAAATGAACCTTTGAACTAGCTGTAATATTCGCCTGTTTCCCTCACTAACGATGAGCTAAAACCTCTAGCATGTGTTCCTTCAAAATAAAATTGGTTAATCCCAATAAAGTCCTTAATTCTCTAAACCAGTCTTGTGACACTTTCATAAGTCTGAAATCATTGCAAAATAAATATTTTCTAAAATTACTATAAACAGAAAATAACTATGGGTGGGGACCTGGTGTAAGAATAAATACCTGCTGCATGTGCATGTATTAAATAGAAATGTGCTTTACAGGCAGATAATGTGCTTACTCCAAAACTGTGGCACCAGTAAGGTTAAGCAAGCTATGGTCAGTCTAATACTACCACGACTCTGATCATAATGGAGTTCTGTGATTTGTGGCCTCATTAGAACCCTGGGATGGCTATTTAGATCTCCGTGTATGCTATGCCTTGCTTCACCTCACAACCTTTATATTTAAGAAACTGGAGTAGAGTAGCTTTACATTTCCCAGAAAGATCAAATTTAATCTCAAATGGAGTAGGACATTTCTATCTTATGCAAAGTAAGAAGTCACACTGGGACTGGCCTAGTGATCCCCACAGTCTATCTACAGAGGAAGAGTCTTTTGTCACAAAATACTGGTAGTTGCAGTTAGGGAGGAAGAGCATGGTGGGGTGGGATGTTAAAGCAGCAAAGACATCTGTCCATCAAAAGGTTGAAAGCAGGGCATTTCTTCAGTGGTGAAATAAGAACATTGTTCTGTCTTACAAATGCCAACATTTACACCACCACAAACATCTTTCACTTTAAGCAGGAGTGCTTTGGTAAGACCGATCAAATATTCCTTCCCCAGTGATTTCCAGCTTTGCTTTTTCTAGAAAGCAATTAGTACTGGTAGCAGTATAATAGGAGCCATAATGAAAATAGCCTTTATATTAGATTGAGCCCTTACAATGTGCCATATACTCCGTCAACAACATCACATTACCCCTTTATTCTTCACAGTTTTCTGAACCAGATATTATTAGCCCCATTTCATAAAGCAGTAAACTGAGGGACAAGGAGGCTAAGTGATTGTGATACCAAGAGCTAAGGAGTGGCAGAGTTAGATTTCATATTAGGTGAAGTCTGGTTCCAAATCCAGAATGCTTGCATTTACACTACACAACCTCTAGAATACAGACTTGATAAAAACAAGCTCACAAATTACTTTATTAAAAGCTCATTGGTTCGGGTGTGGTGGCTTACATCTGTAATCCCAGCACTTTGGGAAGCCAAGACGGGTGATCACCTGAGGTCAGGAGTGCAAGACCAGCCTGACCAACATGGATAAACCCCATCTCTACTAAAAATACAAAATTAGCTGGGAGTGGTGGTGCATACCTGTAATCCTAGCTACTTGGGAGGCTGAGGCAGGATAATTGCTTGAACCCGGGAGGCAGAGGTTGCAGTGAGCCGAGATTGTGCCATTGCACTCCAGCCTGGGCAACAGGAGCGAAACTCAATTCAAAAACAACAACAACAACAACTCATTGAAGAAAACAATACAAATTAGGTGTTCACAATATGGTACTGTTCATGTTGTGGCCATGGTGATCAATGGTCTTGTGGAACATCATGCCAATGAAATAACTAGTTTAAATAAAGCAGGTAGATTATTTTGAACAAATAATGCAAAGCAATAAAAAAGTTATTTCCTTTTGTTTCCTTAGATTAGCCAAAGTTACTAAGAACAGAAAAAAGGAACTACTATTTAATTTTCCATTTTGAAGATTTTTTTTTCCTTGAGATGGCATCTTGCTCTGTCGCCCAGGCTGGAGTGCAATGGCACGACCTAGGCTCACTGTAACCTCTGCCTCCTGGGTTCAAGTGATTCTCCTGCCTCAGCCTCCCAAGTATCTGGGATTACAGGCATGCACAACCACGCCTGGCTAATTTTTTGTATTTTTAGTAAAGACAGGTTTCACCATGTTGGCCAGGCTGGTCTCGAACTCCTGACCTCATGATCCACCTGCCTTGGCCTCTCAAAGTGCTGGGATTATAGGCATGAGCCACTGCGCCTGGCCCATTTTGAAGATTTTAATACTCTACCTGGAGAGACCCTATATTTTCTAAAACTACAACACAAAACTGTCAAATTATGAGAAATTTTTAAAAGCAAGCTTCAAGTGTTGTTTTAGTAATGGTAATAAACTATATCAACATTTTTTCTAGTAAAAGCAATAATTTTTCTAAAGGGGAAAACTTTAATTTATAAAGACTTTCACTAGTCAAATCATGGCTAGAAGTATTTGGGGTCTGATATTTTAAGTAAATTGATTGTATCTCAAAATTAATCCTGTCCACCATTTTATGTGAATGCCAATTTTCTTTAATTACTGGAAAGTATCAAGTCTCGTCAATGAGACTTTTAAAAAGTCTAAGAGAACATAAGTCAAATAAAACAGTGACTTTGGATATTATTTCATTTATTGTCTGCCTGTTGGGTCCTTCGTTCAGCTAAGAGACGAACACTTACTGAATAGGTTTTGATTCTTGCTCTGAATAATCTTAAAATACAAAGATGAGATACAAATAAACAGTTGGCTGTAACAGAGGGCAAATGAAAGTACCCAATAGAGAATGTAATCAATAAAAACTACTTTTTTTGGAAACCGTTTCTCACTCTACATGATTCTACGTGTTCATCACATGACCCTACCTCCTTCATCATAGAAACAAGCTTATGACCTGGACTGGCCAATCAGAGAACCCAGACTTCCCAGAAACAATGATAGCCCCAAGATAGACACATGCCCCACCTCCAAACAATCCAAGTCATATGACAAGTTGATGTAAATGCTGTGAAAGAGGATTTCTCTCCTTCGGAGATTGAGAGCTAAAAATACTATGTAAATCTGGAGCTTCTGAGAACCGCTTTCCCATCATGTATGAGTGTAGGGTCTGCTTAAGACTGAACCCAACATGGAGAAAACCAGAGCCAGGAAATATAAGGGACAGATCTCTGAGAACATTAGCCAGGTACTGAATTCAGCCAGCTCAACTACTGGATTTTCAGTTACACGAGCCAATAAATACTTATTTTATTTACCCTTGTTTGTATCTTTCATTGAAAACTAAATTGCCTCTCCAATACCAAGATGATCCCTGAATGGAGATGGATTGAAGTGTAAAACTTTTTCCATCTCTAACATCATATTAATTTACTTCACATGGGGGATAGAGGAAAGAACAATTACCTTCAGCTGAGTAATACACTCAGGGCTTCATGGAAGAAGTGATATTTGAGTTGAGCTAGGATTTCCAAAACTGTAAAAGCAGAGTAAGGACTTTTGGGATGAGGAATTAACATGAACAGAAACAAAGAAATATGAAAGTATCCAGTGCATTTGCGTAACTCAGTGGTACAGAAATATAACAAGGAATGGAGGAGAAGTTGAGAATGAGAAGGTATTTGAGAAGTCAATGATAAAAGATCTTGAATATTCGCCAGGTAGTCCAAACTCTTATTATATAAGCAAATGCAAACCATTGAAGGCTTTGGAAGAAAAAAAAAATTCAGGATGTGTCGTATTTCCTGGGAAAATAATCCTGCTAACAGCCTAAAGAAATAATTAAATTAGTAACGATTGGAACGGAAGGCAACCTAGGACCTTGGTGAGAGGTGTTAAGGGCATAAAGAAAGTGCCTAGAGGGATGGATAAAAGCAGATATATTCAAGAGACATTTTAGAAATAAAATTAATAGAGCAAGGTAACTAAAGTTAAACATTTCAAATGATAATATCTGCCAAGAGAGAATTTTAAAAAAGAAATTATGATCTGATGAAGTTTTGAGGCAACAGTTTTTAATGGTTCAAAACACGATCTTTCAGGCAAAGTGGAACTAACCTTTGAGAAATGCTTAGAAATGATCCAAAACAGGCAGATGTACTACGCTCACTCTAGTATCAGGAAGTGAAAGAATTTTACTTCTAAGTTTTGACTTTATAACACATTTTAAACTGCAGACAAATGAGCTGGCATAATGATAGAGTCACAAAATGAATTGCAAGTTGAATGTTAAATGATGCTTGCTTCCTTTGGGTTTTCATGTGGTCGGGCTTAATCTCAGGACAGCAACCAAATGTGGGTGCAGACTGTCTTCATTTCCTTCCTTCCTCCCTTCTCTTTTCTTCCTCTGGCTCTCTTCCTTTTTTCTTTTCTCTTTCTTTCTCAGTCTATCCTCTTTCTCCCCCATTATTATTAAATTTGTAGCCAGATTTAGACAGAAAACTTTTTATTTTCATAGTGGAAATTAATCAGCATGCTGTTTTAAAACAACACAAGAAAAATTAGCAAAGTTTTCCATGACTTTAAGAGTGGGTGACCTTTTAAATTTTAATGCGGCAAATATTTATAGAGTGCTTACAATGTGGCAAGCACCGTGCCGAATGTAGTCATTGTCTCCAAAGACTCAGTGCCCAGAATCTTCACTTAGAGAGTGGTGATTTGTCAAATTTAATAATTAGAAATTTTCTATTTCAGCAAAATTACACTTCTAATCATAATACGAAATTTTAGGATGATTTTCTTTCCTGAATTGACTATATTATCATTTGAATTCAAATAGGGAGTATGGCAACATTCCAGAAGTTTTCATACTAATTTTTATAAAGGTATATGCAAATGTTGATTTCAAGTTGTAACCCCTGGGATGGCAGGTGGTGCTTCATAACCAGTTTTTAACTTTCAGGTGGACAGTAGGCATTAATTGGTCATATTTAGTTAGGCATTGAACTTAATAACAAACTGTAGTATTCATTACTTACTGTGAACTAACAAGTGCTCAGGGTGGGCGGGGGGGGGCGGTGCTCAGGCCTGTAATCCCAGCACTTTGGGAGGCTGAGGCAGGCAGATCACCTGAGGTCAAGAGTTCAAGACCAGCCTGACCAACATTGTGAAACCCCATCTCTACTAAAAATACCAAAATTAGCCAGGCATTACACATGCCTGTAATCCCAGCTACTGGCAAGGCTGAGGCAGGAGAATTGCTTGAAGCCAGGAGTCAGAGGTTGCAGTGAGCTGAGATCGCGCCATTGTACTCCAGCCTGGGCAACAAGAGTAAAACTCTGTCTCAAACAAGCAAACAAACAAACAAACAAAAAAACAAGTGCTCATGTCAGGGAGGGACAGTAAGTGGTAACTACAGGATGACTGAAGTTGAAGGGAGAACAAAAAGGAAATCTAGTTGTCAACACCAGAAATCAGTTGGCAACCATCATCCATTAGCTACCTCAGTGATTTTTTTTTTTCTTTCTTTTTTTGAGACGGAATCTCGCTCTGTCTTCCAGGCTAGAGTGCAGTGGGGAGATCTCGGCTCACTGCAACCTCCACCTCACGGATTCAAGCAATTCTCTGCCACAGCCTCTGGAGTAGCTGGAATTACAAGCGCCCACCACCACGCCTGGCTAATTTTGTATTTTAGTAGAGACAGGGTTTCACCATCTTGGCCAGGCTGGTCTTGAACTCTTGACCTCATGATCCACCCACCTTGGCCTCCCAAAGTGCTGGGATTACAGTGATATTTTTAACTGTACCTAAATCTAATACCATTTTAAAAAATGAGAATTAAAATTTTCTTAACTCATAGCATCTTTTCAGGTAAATACCATATACTATTATTATTACTCTAAGTAATCATCTAGGAGTTTACACACAGATAATGTTTTCTTCATCTTCAAAATGCAAAGATGAAAAAAATGAATTCCTATAATCATCTTCAAATTCTCCCTCAAAAAAAGTAGGAAGCTGGGATACAAGCCAAGAGAAAAATCCAATTTTAGAACTTCAAGATCAAGTACCTAGGCCAAGGGTGAAAAAGGCATCCTTAAAGAAACCGAAGTCTTAGAAACCAGTTCTGAGGAACTTGAACACGGTTTTCTTACAAAGTTGAACTTGGCCGGGCGCGGTGGCTCATGCCTGTAATTCTAGCACTTTGGGAGGCTGAGGCGGATAATTCCAGCCCTTTGGGAGGCTGAGGTAAGAGGATCACTTGAGCCTAGGAATTGGAGATCAGCCTGAGCAACACAGGAAGACCCTATCTCTACAAAAGATCATTTAAAAAAACCAAAACACCTAGCTAGACCTGGTGGCACTTGCCTGTAGTCCCACCTACTCAGAAGGATGAGGAAGGAGGATCGCTTGGGCCCAGGAGCTCCGCGTGACAGTGAGCCATAATCATGTCACTGCACTGCAGCCTGGGCAGCAGAGCGAGAGCCTGTCTCAAAACATCTATACATATATATAAAAACAAAAAGTTGAACTCATTAAACTGTCCCAGATGAACAAACCAGTTAACACTATTAAAAACACTTTTCAATAAAACATAACTTCTAAATTACAATATCACACAGATCAGTGCATTAATTAAAAAATAAAAGATATGGCCGGGCGCGGTGGCTCAAGCCTGTAATCCCAGCACTTTGGGAGGCCGAGACGGGCGGATCACGAGGTCAGGAGATCGAGACCATCCTGGCTAACACGGTGAAACCCCGTCTCTACTAAAATACAAAACTAGCCGGGCGAGGTGGCGGTGCCTGTAGTCCCAGCTACTCGGGAGGCTGAGGCAGGAGAATGGCGTGAACCCGGGAGGCGGAGCTTGCAGTGAGCCGAGATTGCGCCACTGCACTCCAGTCTGGGCGACAGAGCGAGACTCCGCCTCAAAAAAACAAAATAAAAAAATAAAAAAATAAAAGATATATTTAACTCAATCACAATTCTTGAGTTTTCAGGTCTTAAAGAAAATTATGTTCTTACAATTTCCTTTTTCAACTTCATAATCAACTAACAGTTTAACAAAAGGCAGAGGAGAAATCTGTAACATGCATTAAACTTTCACTTTCATTAGCAAAACAAACACTGAATGAATGTGCTTTTACCACATCTGCTTAACCTTGAAGACTCCATATTTTGTTCACTCTTCTTCTGGAAGTTTTAAATGGCAAAAACATTCCTGGTTTCATTTGCAGTCTGAATGAGTAATTTCAATGATAACAATGACATTTGAAATATTTGTGGTTTTGTGCAGCCTTTCCTCCAGGAATAATAAATAAGCCAAGAACATTGAATAATGCAAAGAAGACCCTCCTTAAGAACTATAGAGGAAAACAAGATCCTGTGCAAAAGTCATTTGTTCTGGCCTTGTAGCCCCATTCAGAGTGGAATTCATACTACCCAGACTCTTGGGGGTTTTTCTTGGACAATTTATTTATTAATAATAAATTTAATTAAACAATCAATGAATCAGTATTTAGGTCTCCATTTCTGAGCTGATAATATTTGTCCAGCAGTGCTTAAAGTCCGGTTGTTATTTGTTTAAATTTAGACTTATATAGATTCTATATGTTCAGAGGATCTTTATCTTTTACTGTCCTCTCTGTTGGCCAACATTTGAGCATGGGAGTTGGGGAGTGGTGTATGATGTTCTAGTTCAAAGGTTCTTTTAGCCAAACTGAGCTTAAATATGTATATAGGCATATTTTAAGGTGAGAACACAGTATTAGCTGGTCTCTCAAGCTATATATTTTAGATAAAAGCACTTATACTAAATACAAATCCTTTCTGAAGTAATCAGACCACCAACCACAATGTCAAAATGCTTTTAAGGAAACTTCACAAAAACACCAAGCTTCAATTGTCTCCTTTACTTGTAGCAAAATGAAATAAACAGGGCCAAAGGAAATTTCCCCCAAGCCAACACATAGACAGGAAAAGACTTCAGAAATCCAGGAGGAATGACAAACATTTTTTAAACAGCATTGGGTTTTCAATTAAAGTCTTAACTAAAAGTGGTTCTAAAAATCAATGTGCTCTGCTTAAGGGAAAGAGGGAAGACTCCAACACACTTGTAAGCACACAGTAGGCACTCAAGAAATCATTGTCAATTGCTAGCAAAGCAGTGACAAAAATCTTTTGTTTTTCTAGAATAGAGGCTGAATCAAGGCTTTCTCCCTGTCTGGATAGTTTGGATGTTCCAGAGCGTATAACAGGGAAAGGACAAGAAAGTAAGAAAGAAGCACTTAAGGGAGTGAAAGAGAGACTTTGGAATTAACAAAGACAAGATCCGTTTCTCATTTCCCTACCCCTTCTAAAAAGTCGGGGAGGGGGACTAGTTATCTCATCATTGTAATAAAGGAATTGATCTAGATATACTCTATAGAGGGCCATAAACTGCCCAGTAGACATCATTCAATCGATTCTCACTATATTATTTTATAAGTTTTTGAAAAAAAGATGGTATTTTCTCTATATTCCTCATAGCATGGAGAAAGATCTAACAAGGACCTAAGAGCTCCCTAATCAATTGGTCCTCATTGTTCCAGGAAGTTAATAGATAAGAGATTGCTTCCAGTTTGGGGGAAATTATTGAGTCATTCAATTATTTCATCTCTCCCGATCCTTCTCGATATCCAAAAGTAAATAAAATGCGGAGATAATGGGACCACCGGAGGAACTCTCCCCACTGTTCCTTTAATATCCAGTTGAATGGCACTGTCTAGTCTCCAGGTAAATATCATTGCTTCATGCATGTGCTTTAGCCACATGTGGAAAAGGTGCAACCCTGAGAAGACTGAAGAAGAGAGAAGCTAAATAATCACTGTTATAGACAACACAGAAGATTTCAGGTGGCATGTTCATAAAAATCAAGGACTTTTTCCAAGCTCACTGTTCAAGCAGGTAGACAATACATGCAGATTCATTGCACTCTAGACACAGCCACTGGTGTTTCCCTGTCTTAAAGTGTTACCATTAAAAAGGAATTATCCTACTTAGAAAAAAAGGCTGTGTGTATTTAACTTGAAAACAAGATTTGACAAGGTGACCATCTGTTTTCTCTTTCCCACTTAATTACAAAAGGAATGGTACTTGAAGCCAACCAAATACCCAGGGAGGAATTGGGATTATCACATATTCATTTTCTCTGCAAAGTGCAAACCTAACACTTGCTCATATGGCCACATTGAAGGGGAGCAGAATTAGCGCAGCTGCAACTGATCTCCCACCACAGCCACTGGGACTGAAGTTAGTTAACCTGAAAACCTGACGCCACTCAATGTAAGCACATTGAAGGGCACCCAAACCATTGGTAAAGCCTCCCCTTGGGAAGAACAAATGTTCCACTGGATAACATCTTATTTCACCTGCTTGCATGGGATCATCTCCACTCAAGGTCTGAGTTTCTTGTCTTTCCCTTTTTTCTTTCCTTTCCTTTCTTTTCTTTCTCTCCTTTCCTTTCCCCTCCCTCCCTCCCTCCCTCCCTTCCCTCCTTCCCTCCTTCCCTCCTTCCCTCCTTCCCTCCTTCCCTCCTTCCCTCCTTCCCTCCTTCCCTCCTTCCCTCCTTCCTTCCTTCCTTCCTTCCTTCCTCTCTTCCTCTCTCTCTTTCTTTCTTGATGGAGTCTCGCTCTGTCACCCAGACTGGAGTGCAGTGGTGCCATCTGCAACCTCCTCCTCCCGGGTTAAAGCGATTCTTCTGCCTCAGCCTTCTGTGTAGCTGGGACTACAGGCACGCTCCACCACGCCCCACTAATTTTTTGCATTTTAGTAGAGATGGGCTTTCATCATATTGGCCAGGCTGGTCTCGATCTCCTNTCCTTCCCTCCTTCCCTCCTTCCCTCCTTCCCTCCTTCCCCCCTTCCCTCCTTCCCTCCTTCCCTCCTTCCCTCCATCCCTCCTTCCCTCCTTCCCTCCTTCCCTCCTTCCCTCCTTCCTTCCTTCCTTCCTTCCTTCCTCTCTTCCTCTCTCTCTTTCTTTCTTGATGGAGTCTCGCTCTGTCACCCAGACTGGAGTGCAGTGGTGCCATCTGCAACCTCCTCCTCCCGGGTTAAAGCGATTCTTCTGCCTCAGCCTTCTGTGTAGCTGGGACTACAGGCACGCTCCATCACGCCCCACTAATTTTTTGCATTTTAGTAGAGATGGGCTTTCATCATATTGGCCAGGCTGGTCTCGATCTCCTGACCTCATGATCTGTCCGCCTTGGCCTCCCAAAGTACTGGGATTATAGGCATGAGGCACCATGCCCTCAGTCTGAGTTTCTATCAGCAGAGTTTGTTTGGTGAAATATGGTTGAATCCAATTGTATAGAAACAACCCCTTGTAATGGAAAACACAGAAGACTGAAAGTCACAAAATCTAGGTACCAGTTCCAGGTAAGTCACTCCTTACCTATGTGGCCCCAAGCAAGTTATACAAACTCCCTGAGTCTCAATTTCTTCATCTATAAAATGGGAACACTAATACCAACTCTGCTTACCTTATAGGATGTCTAGAAAAGTTTAATAAACTAATTGGAAACTGATAGGTAAAATATAAATTATTTTACCAATATAAAATATTAATAAAATATCAACAAAAATATGGTCACAGTAAACCTAAGTAAACTTAAGAAGAATCCCATAAGGGACATCTCTACATCATAATTAAATACCCCTTGCAATAATAAGATAATTTTTCTAGCTGCTCCTTTTTGTTTAAGCAGAGATCTCCTGACCAGCTTCCAAAAGGCCATGAAAATAGTCAAACTGTCCCAGAGAAGTAATTACTTCAGAATATTTGCACTTGTATAGACATGACTTTTTGCAAGAGCAAAAAGTGAATTCTGTTCACTTAAGTGTATTCCCTTAATTCTTTGGTATTTTCCTGAAAATATAGTTACCTTCATTCCAGTGCTGGCCTATGCAGTATGGGAGGCAGCAGCCACATATGCCTGTTTAAAATTAAATTAATTAAAATTCAATAAAATTAAAATGTTAGTTGCTGAGTCACACTAACCTCATTTCAAGTACTCAGTAGGCCCAGGTAGCTACTGGCTATATCACAGCAGACAGCTCAGATGGAGAACATTTTCATCAGAGAACATTCTATTGGATAGCACACGTAAGGCTTTAAAAAGTAAGGCTTTACTGGGATCAAACTGGGGAAGGAAATATACTATGTGCTTTCAAATTCAAACTTCGACTCAATTCTGCCTTTCACTTGAATGAATGTTAAGTTTAAATTCCCTAAGTCTCAGTTTTCTTCATCAGTATAATGGGGACAATAACAGCAAGTCTCATAAAGTAATTATAGTAATTATGAAGACTAAGTGAAATAAGTAAAGCATCAAGCATATTATACATACTCAATAAATGTTATCTATTACTGAATTTCATCAAGTCTAAGATGCAGAACTTTTCACATTTTAACATATCTCAAATTCGCATGTAATTTATAACCAGTGCCAAAAGAAACTTGGCAGGGGAGGGAGTTGTGACATAGATGTCAATGCCTGCACATGTGCAAATTTAGCATGTGTGTAGAAGGTTAGAGATTCATCTGAGTCTCACCTAAGCTGAGATATAAGCCTTGTTAGTATGGCATGTTGTTGAACCTTTTTTTAAATTTGGATTCCAATTGTCATTTAAAATGTCTTCGAAAAGAACATACGAAAATTTGACAGAGAAACAAATGAGTATTGTTTTTGCAGAATTGTCGTGCTCTATGTAGTACAATTACATGCAATAGCAATTGCCAGATCTCTTAGGATGGGCATGTGTTTCTCAAAACTATGAAGATTTGATGATGTCTGTTCTTGAATTCCAAATGACTATCACTCTGATACCATCATGCATCCATCAGAAATTCCCAGCTGACTCTTAAGAACTGTTTAATGTCCATCAATATGTGATTCAATTAAAAGGGAAAAAAATGTAATGATGATTTTAACCACATGGGAACTGTTCATGAAGTCTGAAATGCTGTGATATGCCTTGAAATTAGTCTTTTGTTCCTAACCATGCTAAAGAGGAATAGATTATAAAACTCAAGTTCTGAGAAGTGGAGTCACCATGATCCCACGGACGGTGTCCAAATAGACTCAGGACAATATTTGGACTTTAAATGCAAAAAATCTTATGCTCAAACCAAACTTACGAACTGAAGAATATATATCTGTCAGGAAAAAGAAAGTTGTGCGATTTTATAGGTACCTATTTTTTCTGAAAAGCTGTTATTCAGTTCATGATGTATTTAGCAACTTATGGTGTCTGCTGTCAAGGAAATGTGGGATTATCAACAAGAAAAGACATATGATGAGAGAAGAGAAAGAGTAAATCCCCAAATCCTATCTTAAGCTCTAGAGGAAGAGAATGTATTCAGTTTTTCCTTTCTTTTTTTTTTAGTTTGTATTATTAATTATTTTCATCAAAACCCATAACCTTAGCTGAAGGAACACCAGTATTTTAATAGCCACCAACTGAAAAAAAACTTACCAACTTAAACGGATAAAAATTCCTTTGTATTATTTAAGATTTTATTTTATACTAGTTGAAATTGTATTTTCTTAAACCACTTGTATTTTTCCTACGACTCCTCTGTATCCAAAACAATGGAAAAAGTGTTTACCCTAAAATGCTACCAAGGTGAAGTACACTACAAAAAAAAAAAAAAAAAAAAATCTTCGTGGAAAGAACCCAAAAGGCCTTTCCAAGCTCATCTTGAGAATATCATACCTGGGTAATCTGGAGAACAACCAGTAAGGATTAGAGAAAATCCCTCATCAGTCAGCATCAAAACTGCCAGAGTCAGGGGTGGATGGGTCGCTTGCTTCACAAGCAGGAAGAAGCAGGGTCCATTGACACAAAGATTGTCGAGGGCCTCCACAGTCAAGAAATATAATTCACCCCCAGTCAGTGAGCCTGAGGACATCCAGAGCTTCTCTTACAAACGCCATCCCACAACCCGGCATATCAGTCTTCTGACACGGCGCCTTTACAAAAATAATATTTACTGGGTTTTGTGGGGTTTTCTTCTGGTTTTGAAAAGTATCCTTGTTTATTGTAAAGAATCCAGAAAAACAAAAATAAAATATAAATGAAAAAACAAGTGTCCCAGAAGCTCATCATTGGTAGCAATCTGATATATTTCTTTCCAATCTTCTCCCTGGGTTTCAATTAGCATAATATTGATTCTGCAATGCTGTTTCTTATCATTTTCATTTAATATTTCCCAAAGCTAATAAATATTCTGAAAAAAATTCTAAGAAAAAAATTAAGCAGGAATCACTTTTATACACAAAGTCATCAATTATATGCCTTGAAATTAGTCTTTCTATGTTTTTTCTTTTTTTCTTTTTTTTTTTTTTTTTTTTCAATGGAGTCTTGCTCTGTGGCCAGGCTGGAGTGAAGTGGCACAATCTCAGTTCACTTCAACCTCCACCTCCCATGTTCAAGTGATTCTCCTGCCTCATCCTCCTGAGTAGCTGGGATTACAGGTACACGCCACCACGCCCAACTAATTTTTGTATTTTTAGTAGAAATGAGGTTTCACAATGTTGGCCAGGCTGGTCTTAAACTCCTGACCTCATGATCCACCCGCCTCAGCCTCCCAAAATGCTAGGATTATAGGCGTGAGCCACCGTGCCTGGCCTCTATGATTTTTTAAATAGTCTATCTATGTTTTTCCATACTATTTTATTGAAAGATAATACACACTTTGAATATACCACGATAGAATACTCCTCTATTGACTATGGAATTTTCTTCCAAAGGACTGACAACCAGTTGGCAAGTGTTGATACTGGTACTTCCTTGATCTTTTCAGGCAATATCAGGACACATATTCCTTTCTCAAATGTTCTTACTTGGCTTGCTGTCACCAATATCAAGGAGTTGAGGTCTAGTCATGAATATATCAAATTTATACCCCTCTGTTCTGTCTCTGTGTTTCTGCACACACAGTAATTTTTCCTTTCAATACATAATCATAGCGTAGTCTTTTTGAAAAAAAAATGTATGGCAATTAAACCCAGCACACGTAATGCCACACAACTCAATTGACGCAATAACAATATAAATAGCCAAGACAAGTTTACACAGGCTGGGCAATGATAACAGTATCATAACTGTCACCTGAGAAATTATAATACAATGCCTTTGATGATAAGATGTGTCCTAATTTCAATTTGTGAAAAATGCTATCTTAAAAATAAATGATTATCAATTTATAAGGAAATATAAAGGACATGATGAATGAACACCACAGGGATCCAACTGGCAAAACCCAGACTACAGGAAACTGCAGGTCAAACAAGCTGTCTTCTTCAACAAGAAAATGGCAAAAGAGAAGAGAGAAACAATAGATTAAAAGTGACTTGGCCGGGCGCGGTGGCTCAAGCCTGTAATCCCAGCACTTTGGGAGGCCGAGACGGGCGGATCACGAGGTCAGGAGATCGAGACCATCCTGGCTAACACGGTGAAACCCCGTCTCTACTTAAAAAAAAAAAAAAAAACTAGCCGGGCGAGGTGGCGGGCGCCTGTAGTCCTGGCTACTCCAGAGGCTGAGGCAGGAGAATGGCGTCAACTCGGGAGGCGGAGCTTGCAGTGAGCTGAGATCTGGCCACTGCACTCCAGCCTGGGCGACAGAGCAAGACTCCGTCTAAAAAAAAAAAGTGTCTTAACATATATTTTTAAAACATAATCAATTTCAGTGCATCATGATATTCGTGAGACAATTGAAAACTTCAACACTGGATATTTGAGAATATTTTTGACATATTTGGTTATATATTTTTTGAAGGAGCTCTTATCTTTTAGGCATGTATGTTGAAATATTTACAGAAGAGACGACACGAAATCTGGGATTTGCTTTAAAATAATGTTGGAGGGTAGAGATGAATGCAGGCATGGTAGGCCGACTTCGGAAGTGGCCTCCAAGGATTCCTGCCTCCTGGCATGTGATCCCCTCCCCCTGGGTGTGGGCTGGACCTAGTGATGTTTTTCTAAGGAATAGATATGGCAAGGGCGGTCAGGTAACTCTTTCGTGAGACTGAATCTTCCTCTCTTGCTCGCTCTCCTTTGCTCTCTCTTTCTTGCTGGCACTCTGATGAAGCAAACTCCATATTGTGAGATGCTCTCTGTAGAGCTGCCCACGTGAAAGGGAACAGAGGGAGGTCTACAGCCAACAACTAATGAGGAACTGAATCGGGTCTAGGAAATGGATCCTTTCCAGGTGAGTCTTGTGACGACTGCAGCCTGTGAGAGAACCACAGCCAAAGGACCCGAATAAGCCTGATGCAAAGACCAAATCCACAGAAACTGTGAAATAATAGATGTATTTTGTTTTAAGCTGCTACAATATGGGATGACTCATTTCATCTTAATAGATAACTAATAAAGTCTAGACAAGGCCATGGATGGTTGGCTTTTGGGGCTGAGTGACAAGTATATGTTCATTTACTATTCTTTCTACTTTCGTATATGTTTGAAATTCTCCATGAAAAAGAGTTCTTAAAAAGGAATCCATGAAATATGGCATTAACAATTCACCATTCTTTCTGTCCTGCACCATTTAATGGCAGTGGAGTTCTTTTCCATACAGCTAAGTTTTGTCTATCTCTTCTGTTTTGATGTGTTTTCTACTCTGATTTGTCAACTGAGCTCTGTATGACAGTCAACATTTGCTGAGTGTCTATTAACTACTAATGAAGAAATGGCCTAATGCACAGATTAAAATAGAAATGAAGAGGAAGGACTCTTCTTATATTACTTTTATATCCAATTTGGGGAATTGTAGCAGGATAAATGGAGATAAACTGAAGGGAAGATTTTAAAAATGTATAAATAAAGGAGGAAAGGAACTCCGGCATTGGACTAAGATAACACAGATAAGGGCAAATTTGTTAGTCCATTTTTCAGACTGTGGATTAATTGGTGTCTCTGTTTTTATTTTGTTTTGTTTTGCTCAATGTTTTTGACTCGACCATCTCACTAGTTTTTAAACCTCCACTAGCAGAACAAGAGAGAGAAAAAAAAAGGTGAGCAGTAGTCAAATATTTCTCCTTGTCACCACATGTAGGAAATGTTAAAGATGATGGAAACAAATAGCAAAATTAAACACTGAGTTAATTAATGCAAAGTGAATATTGAGTGGGGATTTGGATTCCTAGTGAGCATGTAGCTTGCTGATACATTATAGGTCTAAGTTTATAAGGTCACAGCTCGATAAAATTTAACAAGTGTTTTAGAAGAGATGTAAAATGTTTTTTATCAAACCCACACGTAATTTTCTTATCTTCTTTTGACAGGGATAATTTTAAATTAGCTATTTGCCATTTTGTTCTCATAAAACGATTATAGGATGTGACTCATTGAGGCCTAAATTATGTGAAAGTGCTAGAAAGAAATCTGCTGAGCATCGGCTGTTGAGGACCAATAACAGTTCAGACCCCAGGAGCAGGCTTCCTTCCACTGTGATTCAGCCACAGAGGGAGAACTATGCAGAAGGACTTCAACATACAGGCTCTGGGTGAAACCACTGCCACCCACAAAGGGTACGAGCTTGGGAAAGCAGTTTAAATGCTCAAAACTTCAGTGTACTCATCTGATAAGAAAGTAAGGTAATAATATAGTTAACCTCTACATTTGTCATTAGGAGCAAGTGAAATAACACACATAGGTGACTTAGTACATGGCTCGGTTTCTCAGTAAATGAGAACTAATATTGTTGCTATTACCAAAACAAACAGATGATCTTGCATCCTTGGCCACCCAAACTCACATGTTTAGGATGTATGAATGTGAATTATGGTGTAGAGTACAAGAAGTATCCTCCTCCTATTCAGTTGATATTCTGATGTTAAAACTGAGGAGGTGAAGTTGGGAGGATGGGTTTATGCATACAATTTGCTTCTTTATGATATTTCAATGTAATATCCTTCTAGGACCTTTGTATGCCCCTAACTCAGTGGTTCTCCACTGGGGGCAATTTTGCCCCACAGTGGGCCCCAGGGGATATTTGGGATATTCAGTTTGGGACATGTGGAGATATTTTCATTGTCATGACTGGGGAGGTGCCAAACATCCTAAAATGCACAGAACTGCCCCCAATAACAAAGAGTTATCTGATCCAAAATGTCAAGAGTGCCAAGGCTGAGAAATTCTGCCCTAGCTACAGCCAAGGACAGAATTCTTTTAGGTTTGGGGCAAACATTTCACATCTTTAAAGGTTTGGGGCAAACATTTCACAACAGCTAAGACTGCTTTTAAACTCTCTTACTTTCAGCCAGTGGAATTACTCATGATCCTTTAATTACACTGACCAAGACTTCAGAGGACCTCTTTCTGGTGCTGTTAGCCAAATCAGATTTTACTGGGAGAAAAAACAGGGAACAAATAGACATGCCACGAGTGAACAAAAGCCTTTCATCATTCCTCAGCATTGTGGCCTGGGAACATAGATGCATATTGCACTCTCTCTATAATAAATGTATAGCATATAACTACAACTGATGTGCTATTTTATACCGTCCAGTGCCTAGAACTTGTGGTCCACATGACCCAATACCATTGAAAGTGAAGGATGGGCAGGAGAAGGTAGGAACTGAGCACCACTGAGATCTCCTCAGTAGCTCTGATCTTCCAACCCATCTTCCTCTCCACTCCAACCAAAACACTTCTAACATCTCTATGGGTGTTTTTACACTAAAACCAACAACAGATCCCCACCACCATCAGCTTCCACAGCATTTCACAACACCTATTATTTGAAGATCTTGAAACCAGAAGCCCTGTTTTTCCACACTGAAAATATTTGAATGGGCTGTCAAAAAGCCTCTCAGAAATACGCCCCATCCAACAGCAACAAACCCTGTGCAAACAAATCAAGTGGTGCAGAAATCCTTTGCACAAGATGATAGGGAGGCCTCCATGCTGACACTGTAGGCGAGCCAAGTTTTCATGTACTTGGATGGCTGACCTCCAACTTCTGACATATTCATTATATTCCAGCATGTCGGCTGCAGATTGCATTGAAGTGATGACAGCTACAAGACAGCCAACGAGGAATATGGCCATTCTGGCAACAGGTGGCCTTTCACTTGTACTGGGAAAGTTAATCTAGTTTATCATCAAAGTATATTGTGTTCAAGGAGTGTCATGTTTTGAGAGCTCTAGTGACAGATCAAATAGAGAAAGCATTCTTCCGTGGAACGTGACATTTTGGGGAGACCAACCCTTTCAAACCACTTCATTGTTTATGCTTGATTCAAGTCTGTTAAGTTACTCAGTTGTTTCAAGGTTTATATTACAGGTTCTGAATTATGGTTTGTGTCTTCTGTCAAAGGCTGACAGAGGTATCCACAGTCTTACCTTAAATAATCAACTGCCTCTGCTGCAAGGAATTTTTAATGGCCCTAATTTGTCGGCAGAATAATATATTGAAGAAAAGGCCAGCGGCAAAATTATATTTTTATCCATGCAAACTATCACATTTCCAGTCACATTTTCAAATTATAGATGCTCAAAACCAACTCTGCCTCCTAACAATCAAAATACAATTTTAAAGTAATCAATGAAATTACATGGACCCAGAGGGTGGAATCATAGACATTGGAGACTTGGCAGCGTGCGATGATGGGATGGTGGAGGTGAGGGATGAAATACTAGCATTGGGTACAGTGTACACTATTCTGGCTAGAAGCCCAGACTTCACCACTAAGCAATATATCCATGTAACAAAACTGTACTTTTACTCCCTAAATCTATCATTAAAATAAATAAATAAATAATAGTCTATGAAGGTTCATAATGGAGGCACAGTGGCCCCTGGACTGGACTGCCTTCTCTCTGGGTTTAACTTTAGAATTTGGCAAGAAATCCCTCCCCAACCTTGCCCACTTCCTACTAAAGCCTGAGAGAAATGATGCTAGATGGTAGTATTTATTCAGTCATCCCATTCCATGGCTGTCTTCCAAGTGGAATGATTATGTTCTGCTGCACTTTGGACCTTATCTGAAGAACTCTTAAGATGTCTACAACATAGAGAAATAATCCAAATGCTCATTTGCCTTGTGAAAAATAATTTTCCTTTCTTTGAAAGTCTTCTACTCTATTGGGTCATACTTTATGAAGAGTCTTAGTATAAGAGGAATGGAATTGCACAGTTTAGTTTTCATTTCTACATGAACTCCTTTTTGCCCAGGAACAGTCCAAGACATTGAATCTCTAAAAGCAAATTCATCTCTCTAATCCACAACTACCTTTCTGTACTTGAAAGGATGGCAATAGTCCCATGAACATATAGAGAGAAGGCCACCTATTCATGATACTTCTCTACTATTCTTGGGCTCTACTGAAGAATCTAAGAGTAGGCATCAGCTGACTCATCTCAGATGTTGATGGTTCTGAAGCAGTAACCTCACACCCTACCAGTACTACAAGTGCTTCCTTGGATATTGGTCAAGTTGAGGACCCTTCAGGCTAACAATCTCAGATTTTGTAGTTCAGCTGGTTACTGAATACTTCAGAGAAAAAGAAATATTGGCATATGTAAGAAGATGGAGCGACATGATTTAGTTTGTTTTGTAATTACACCATTCACTTTTTGCTTTAAATATGTATTATGCATTTTATTTCAGTAAAACAATCACTTAGATAGCAATTAGTATACATTGTTCTCAGTGCTATCTATCTATCTATACCTATATATATGTGTATATGTGTGTGTGTGTATATATATCCTCATAAAAATGCCATGGGATAGATACTATTATTGTATCCTTTTTGCAAATGAGAAACTGAGGCATAAGAGATTACATGCCTTCCCAAGGCCACAGAACTAGTAAGTGGCAGGCCAAGTTTGAACCAACAACTCTTACACCAGAGTCCACGATATTAACTATCATGTTTTGCTATGTCCACCAATAACATAACAACAATATTAATAATATCTAAAATTCAATGATCCAGGCTAGCCACTGTGCAGAGTATTACCACAGCCCAATGAGGAAGGTACAATTATTACTCCATTTATACCTGAGGAAACTGAGGATTCGGGAGATTCAATAATTTGTCCAAAAACTCACAACCAGCAAATGGTGGAGCTTGGGCTGAATACTGTGGAGATAAAGAGATGAAATGAAAAATTTTTCTGTTCAAGTTTATAATCGTTTATAAAAGGGGATATTTGTTGGTCTGGAAGCATTGGGAACATTTTAGAAGTGTGATTTTACTATCCCTAGAAATGGAAAGTGAAGCTGAAATTTTGCTTTTCTGGCCTTCCTGAGATATTATGTCTCATTCCTAAAGAATCTGGAGATTTAGTTGTTACTCTGTTAAGTTAATAAGATCCTGAATCTTTAAAAATATCCAAAGCTAATTTACTCATGATAGGAAACTCAAATAATTGAATTCTTTCACAAAGGTAAAATTACATTTCCTTTAAGAATCCCAGGGTTTATCATCCTTTTTTAAAAGGAAAATAATTAGATACATAAGACATCGACTTTAGAAAAATACGATAAAAAATAAATAATACTAGCAAATATCATTGTTTCATTAGGAAAAACACAAGCCTCCCAGGAAAAAAATAACACAAATTTTAAAATTTTCAATAAAATATTAAGTGTAAAGGCTATACATATGCTTAAATAATAAACAAGCATTTAAAATTGTGTTTATGAAGATTTTTATAAACTTGGGGTAATATGCATTTATGTTAAAGGAAAAAGTAGCCTAAAGCTCCGTACACAGAGTATAATTAAATTCTTCTAAAAGTCCATTCATTTAGTAATTTATATGCATAGAAAGCTTAAGTGGGAACTGGTAACACCATGCACCAAAATGCTAACAAAGGATACCCCTGAGTGTTAGAAGTGGAATACCCACTGAACAAGGGATACCCACTGACTTAGAAGAGTGCGTATTTTCTTCTTTATATTCTTTTTATTTTTCAATTTCCTCAATTACTTATTACTTTTATAGTCAGAAAAAAAAACCCTAATTAGAAAACTATAGAATAACTATCCCAATCTGCACAGACCCTGATTCCAGACTGACTACTGTGAGCTCTGCACCTTCTCAGCCGAGGTCCCAGGAGTACTGGAGACAGATTCCTAAACTGGACTGAAACTACCTAGAGAGGGATGTTTAACTGAAGAAAAACATAGTATAAAGGAACAATAAAAATCAAACACATGAAGTCAATCAACAGATGTTTCAGTGTCATATGTGGAAACACAACAGTATCTACCCTATAGGGTATGAGGAGGAAAGTCCAAAGCCAGAAAGACCAGAAGCAGAAGTGGAGAGCTGGAGCCGAGCAGGGGTAAGTTCAGAAAGAGGACCAGGTATCACAGGAAGCTACAGAGCTTCACTGTATGCACTGTTGGTGCATGTTTCTAAGATGGTCATGGTAGCTTAAGGGAGCTATGCAAGTCAGGACCAGCTCATGGCTGGTTTCCTAATACTACCAACTACCATGTGTGCCAGTTATGCAGCAGGGAAGGATAAGTCCTTGACACCTAGTGCAGAAACACCCAAGGAGGCCCCTATCTTCTGCCATATCTTTGAATTCAGGACAGCTTTAGCATTCCAAGAACCATCCAGACACTCAAGCCTGTACAGAACAAGGTTGGCGGGTCCAACGACCATAGCTACTTTTGGAAAGCCAAAATGATGTGGATTTTAGTACAAGTTTAAAAAGAAAAAAATTCTTAAGAGATTTACAAATTCCAAGAAATGAATCACCCTGAAGTGAACTACCCAAGTTATAGGGATCCCTGAGTTGTTCCCGAAGAGAACCAAAATTAGCCTCGTTCAAGGGAACTCCTAATCACGAAGCAGGCGAGATGAAAAGCCTATCCCACCCCTAGATGTAACCAAATACATTGAGCTTGTTCAGATACAGATACAGCTTCTTGGAAATACTGTTAGTGGTACTTCATTTCTCTAAAGTCCTTTTCTTTCCAGCCTGCTATCTTTCTTTTAATTATTCCTCAGTTCTCTTTTGTTGTTGATTTATTCCTTGATTGTGTTGTGGTTAAAGTAATCTGTGGATTACCAATCCTTTGAAATTTGTTGAGTCTTGTTTTCTGGTCCAGTACATGGACAGTTTTTATAAATGTTGTATGCATGCTTTAAAAGACACTATTTTGTAGGAGTCTGTATATTTCCATTAAATAAAACCTCTTAATGACACTGCTCAAATCTTTTATACTTGAAGTTTTGTCTACTTGATCAGTCCATTAAAGGGAAAAGTATATTACAATCCACACTATGACTGTTAAATGATCCTCTGCTCCTTGAAATTTACATCATTTTCTTTATTAGGTATACATGTCCAACTTTTAATTTTCCCACCCATACCTGCTACTTCTCTGCTGTTCTCCTCAGTAACTGACAACTCTTGTTTTTCCGGTTCTCAAACTAGAATGTGTGAGGTTATTGTCTGCATTCCTCTTTTTCCTTCACATCAAATCCCATGGACTCTATTTTGAAATTTACCAGAACCTGATTCCTTCTCCTCACCTCCAGTGGTCCAAGCCACAATCGTGTCTCATCTGGACTATTGCAATAGCACCCATACTGGTCTTTCTGTTTCTTTCCTTGCCCTCAGAACAGTCCAAACTCTGTACTACAGCCCAAGTAAGTCTTTTAAAACAAAACACACCTTTGCTCAAAGACTTTCTATCTCACTCTGAAAAAAAAAACATCCAAAATTGCTACAATGGCCATGAAGATCTCGGTAATCCAACCCCCTGTGACTTTTTGGACATTATTTCTTGCCACTTTCTGCATGATACACTCCCCTCCTATCATACTGACTTCCTCACTGTCCCATGAACACATTAGGCATACTTTTACCTGAAGGACATTGCACTTGCTAATCCCTATGCTGTGAAAGATCTTCCCTCCTATGTTTACATTGCTTATGCCTGCTCTTGCTTTGGGCCTTAGCTCAAATGTCATCGTATTTTTAAAACTTTCTTTCACCACCCTATGAAAAGTAGTACCCCTGTATTGTTTTTCTTTCTCCTCTCACACTATTTCATTATTTTTTATAGCACATATTACCTCCTGAAAATTTTTCTTTGAGATGGGGTCTTGAACTGTTAACCAAGTTAGAGTACAGCAACGAGATCATAGCTCACTGTAATCTTGAATTCCTGGGCTCAAGTGATCTCTCGCCTCAGCCTCCTAAGCAGCTAGGACCTCAGATACATGCCACAACACCCAGCTAATTTCTTCTTCTTCTTCTTCTTCTTCTTCTTCTTCTTCTTCTTCTTCTTCTTCTTCTTCTTCTTCTTCTTCCTCTTCCTCTTCCTCTTCCTCTTCCTCTTCTTTCTTCTTCTTCTTCTTCTTCTTCTTCTTCTTCTTCTTCTTCTTCTTCTTCTTCTTCTTTAGAGATGGTGTCTCACTGTATTGTCCAGGCTGGTCTCCAACTCCTGGCCTCCAGCAATCCTCTTGCCTCAGCTTCCCAAAGTGTTGGAATTACAGGCATGAGCCATTGCACCAGGTCTAGTAATCCTTTTAACCCTAAAGATGCTCTCGGCCAGAATCAAATGTAGCTATACCAGCTTACTCCAAGTTAATGTTTCTGTTGCATATATTATCCCATTCCTTTCCATTCAGCGTTCCTCAATCCTACATTCCCCTACAAATCCTTTGTGTTTGCCTCTGTCAGACCACCAAGAGATATTATCAGAACCAGACTGATGTTGACCACAAGTTCTTGACTTGCAGATTACAAAATTATAAAAGTAGTATAACAAACCTACTTGAATGTAGAGCCATAATTATGAAATCACACTTTTCCCCCCACCCAGAATACAAGTCAAAAAAACAAGATTGTTTTCCCCTCTCCTTGGGCTGGTAGGTAGCTTTGTAGTTTGGTATTTATTTCTTCATATTTGCTTAGTTGTCTTCTCCTACACCATTTTCATTTGTTAGGTTCCTATATGTGGAGATTTAAGATAAAGTCCTTTTCTCTTCTAATTCCACTCCTTACGTAGACCAGAGATTCAGCTCCTCTTGTCCTTCTGGTGGTCATTAAAATATATGCCCATAGTTTTCAGAATCAGCACTCCACCTCCATCCCAAAGCAGTCAAATTTAACTCTCACATTCAGCTCAGTTCCTCAGGCTCCTTTTGGTCTTTGGTCCCTAGGATTCCTTTGACTTTCGCAATGGTCAGATCTTCATTTAGAAATGCCTTTGCTATACTTTATCAAACAGTTTCAGCTGTTTTATAGCCCAAGATTTTCTTGCTATTGTTATTTTATGCCATCTAGTCTGCCATATATTGCCAGAAACTGAAATCCCAATCATCTGTCTTTAAAATGTATTTCCTTTCCCTTTGTAATCTTCTGCTACTACAAATTCAAGCACCCTTTCGTGTGTAATTTACTTTTGATCTTACTTAAAATGTCTTTATTCTTTATGGTTGGAGTTGGCACAGTCAGCCTCTGCCTTGATTTGGCTCTATGCCTGGTTGAGATTTTCTCCAATGCCATGTGTCCTGCAGTCTGAGGCTCTTTCAAAGTGATGTTCTTTTCCTCCCTTTCTCCTTTCATAGGTGTCAAACCTTTATTATGATCTGAAGGCTTTCTCCACCTGTATCTGTTCCCTATGCTTTTATCATTCCGGACACTTTCCTCAATATTTCTTAATATATCTGTCTTGGCATCTGGCCCATTCAACCCATTACACTCAGTGAAAATGAAGTTTGCTCCTTATGCTTGTTCATCTTTGTCATATAAATTTCATGGTACTTTTGCTTAAATTGCAATAACCTCTGTCAGATTTTCTATATTTCTCTGAAGCTAGTCTTCCATTGTTATTACTCCCTCACCAGGACTCACGTGCTCTAAACTGATTTGGAGAAACTGCGGATCATGAAATACTTATGGTCAGTGTTATATTTGCAGGATAACCTTCCTAAATAGTTGTGGAACCCCTTGCACAATTGCCATCCTATGGCTTGCTAAAAGAACAGTGATTTGGGCTGGACATGCTTCACAGTTTGTCCATGTAGGGAAGCTTTGTTCTTTACACACCTTCCATGGGTTCTCCACATAGCCACTGATTAGGGAGGTTTGGATAGAATAAAATCCCTTGTCTCCCAGGAGTTCTCCCTGACACACTCCCTAGCCCACTCCCGAAACAGTTAGGCTGTTTATCAAATTATACTTCATCATAAAAGTTTGATTACAATTTTGGTATTTATATAGTATTACTTGTAGCACTCAGATGGTCCAATTCTCCAATTAAACTGAGGTTTAGATAAATTAATTAACGTTGTATAAGTCTATGTTTTGCCTCTTTCATTTTGATTATTCTTTGAATGCAGTGAGTTTACCTCGTATTTCTATTTATATTGCGCAACCCAGATGATCATTACATATTTGATTAGATGTCAAATTAAAACCTAAAATGATTTACTTTTCTACTCTCTATATTTATTGGCCAGGTTTCCCAAAATTAAACTAAGTTTTATAAAGAAATATGCAGAGATTAAGCACTTTTACTAGAAGTGTTAATGGGTATAAAATTTTGAAGTAATAATAATAATTCCTTTTANGCTTACTCCAAGTTAATGTTTCTGTTGCATATATTATCCCATTCCTTTCCATTCAGCGTTCCTCAATCCTACATTCCCCTACAAATCCTTTGTGTTTGCCTCTGTCAGACCACCAAGAGATATTATCAGAACCAGACTGATGTTGACCACAAGTTCTTGACTTGCAGATTACAAAATTATAAAAGTAGTATAACAAACCTACTTGAATGTAGAGCCATAATTATGAAATCACACTTTTTCCCCCCACCCAGAATACAAGTCAAAAAAACAAGATTGTTTTCCCCCTCTCCTTGGGCTGGTAGGTAGCTTTGTAGTTTGGTATTTATTTCTTCATATTTGCTTAGTTGTCTTCTCCTACACCATTTTCATTTGTTAGGTTCCTATATGTGGAGATTTAAGATAAAGTCCTTTTCTCTTCTAATTCCACTCCTTACGTAGACCAGAGATTCAGCTCCTCTTGTCCTTCTGGTGGTCATTAAAATATATGCCCATAGTTTTCAGAATCAGCACTCCACCTCCATCCCAAAGCAGTCAAATTTAACTCTCACATTCAGCTCAGTTCCTCAGGCTCCTTTTGGTCTTTGGTCCCTAGGATTCCTTTGACTTTCGCAATGGTCAGATCTTCATTTAGAAATGCCTTTGCTATACTTTATCAAACAGTTTCAGCTGTTTTATAGCCCAAGATTTTCTTGCTATTGTTATTTTTATGCCATCTAGTCTGCCATATATTGCCAGAAACTGAAATCCCAATCATCTGTCTTTAAAATGTATTTCCTTTCCCTTTGTAATCTTCTGCTACTACAAATTCAAGCACCCTTTCGTGTGTAATTTACTTTTGATCTTACTTAAAATGTCTTTATTCTTTATGGTTGGAGTTGGCACAGTCAGCCTCTGCCTTGATTTGGCTCTATGCCTGGTTGAGATTTTCTCCAATGCCATGTGTCCTGCAGTCTGAGGCTCTTTCAAAGTGATGTTCTTTTCCTCCCTTTCTCCTTTCATAGGTGTCAAACCTTTATTATGATCTGAAGGCTTTCTCCACCTGTATCTGTTCCCTATGCTTTTTATCATTCCGGACACTTTCCTCAATATTTCTTAATATATCTGTCTTGGCATCTGGCCCATTCAACCCATTACACTCAGTGAAAATGAAGTTTGCTCCTTATGCTTGTTCATCTTTGTCATATAAATTTCATGGTACTTTTGCTTAAATTGCAATAACCTCTGTCAGATTTTCTATATTTCTCTGAAGCTAGTCTTCCATTGTTATTACTCCCTCACCAGGACTCACGTGCTCTAAACTGATTTGGAGAAACTGCGGATCATGAAATACTTATGGTCAGTGTTATATTTGCAGGATAACCTTCCTAAATAGTTGTGGAACCCCCTTGCACAATTGCCATCCTATGGCTTGCTAAAAAGAACAGTGATTTGGGCTGGACATGCTTCACAGTTTGTCCATGTAGGGAAGCTTTGTTCTTTACACACCTTCCATGGGTTCTCCACATAGCCACTGATTAGGGAGGTTTGGATAGAATAAAAATCCCTTGTCTCCCAGGAGTTCTCCCTGACACACTCCCTAGCCCACTCCCGAAACAGTTAGGCTGTTTATCAAATTATACTTCATCATAAAAGTTTGATTACAATTTTGGTATTTATATAGTATTACTTGTAGCACTCAGATGGTCCAATTCTCCAATTAAACTGAGGTTTAGATAAATTAATTAACGTTGTATAAGTCTATGTTTTGCCTCTTTCATTTTGATTATTCTTTGAATGCAGTGAGTTTACCTCGTATTTCTATTTATATTGCGCAACCCAGATGATCATTACATATTTGATTAGATGTCAAATTAAAACCTAAAAATGATTTACTTTTCTACTCTCTATATTTATTGGCCAGGTTTCCCAAAAATTAAACTAAGTTTTATAAAGAAATATGCAGAGATTAAGCACTTTTACTAGAAGTGTTAATGGGTATAAAAATTTTGAAGTAATAATAATAATTCCTTTTTATTTTATAGATGATTCAAATGAGAATCTTAATTTATTTCTATTTTTATATAAATTGGTTCAGATTTTGAAATTACCCGTTAGGTGTAATCCTTTGGAGAAGAATTTAATATAATATCTTTCAGTTTGTAAGCAATTCAGAAAATATATTTGAGAAAGTAACCACATAATTCAGTCTATTTCTTCAAATTAACATTTTACTATTTAACTGCCACATTAACTAATTTTCAATTAAAAGAATGTACTTTTAATATAATAAATAAGAAATTAAGTTTCACTAACATGGCCTATTAAATACTAACACAATACACAAATAGAAAGACAAGATGGAGGAAATAAGTATTAATTGACCTTCGGTATTATAATGAAACATATATTAATTGGATTATTTTCAATAACATAATACCAAAAAATGTATTATGTAGATTTTAAGGATCAATATAAAGGAAAAGATAAAAGAACTATGTGTTTCCAGAGTCTCTTTTATTAGAAAGCTTTTTGTTTTGGGATGCTATTTTAATCTAAACTTCAGAAAAACGATGTGCCAAGATGTTCAGAGCAGTCTTACATGTAACAATTTAATCGACCACAACCTAAATATTAGCTATGATTTGAAATGTTTAGCAAATTATTTAACATGGATGGAATGGGATATAATCTGAAACAAAGATGTTAATAATATTCTAACATAGAAAATACTTACGATTACCATTATACTAGTAGGATAATCTTCTTGAATATTCATGGAAACTCTTTTCAGAATTACCAGACTAGAGCAGCATTCTAGAAACTACTATGGATTAATAAAATGAGAAATGATTTGGGCAGGTGCCCTTCATGTTCCGTCATTGTAGGAAAGCTTTGTTCTATACATTCCTAGAGCAAGCAAGAAGAATGAATAATGCTCTTATCATATGATCAAAGTCAAGATTATTAGTTCCCATTGCATAAGATAAAAATATTGAGAAAGAGAAAAGAAAAATTATCAAACAGATGATAAGGAAAGTAGCAAAAATTAGATAAACTCTAACTACAGTCCAGAGTTAAAAGTTTGACTCCCCTTTTATCATCTCACCCCTCAAGACCTCTGCAGAGGCAGCAGAAATCAGGAGGTAGAGAAGCTTTGGCATTCACTGAGCAGATAGAGTGTAAAACTGGCAAAGTGCAAAGAGTTCTCTGAATATCATTATTTCTGTATTGAGGAGTAGCCTATTCTGTGAAATGCAAGAGATAGGGAGGAAAGAGAATTGAAGTGGGAGAGAGGATTCCTATAAAGGAGGTAGCTATGGGCTGTGGAAAAGGAAAGCGAGAAAGAACGGATGTCAGAGAAGAAAGGTAGTGCAGAGAACTGTGGAATGCTTTTTTTTTTTTTTGGATGGAGTCTCGCTCTGTTGCCCAGGCTGGAGTACAGCGGCATGATCTCGGCTCACTGCAAGCTCCGCCTCTCAAGTTCACGCCATTCTGCTGCCTCAGCCTCCCAAGTAGCTGGGACTATAGGTGCCTTCCACCACGCCTGACTAATTTTTTGTATTTTTAGTAGAGACGGGGTTTCACTGTGTTAGCCAGGATGGTCTTGATCTCCTGAGTTGTTGCCTTAGGTTGACATTTGCCTTTTGGTGTTAAGACTGATGACCAAGACTAAATAGAGGCCAGATGTTTATTGACTCTGGGTGACAAACATAACTCTGAAGTTCCTTTTTAATCTGTGCATAACAAAAGATCAAAATTTCCATGAAATTCACTTTTACAATATTTAGAATCCTGTCTTCTCACCTAATACTTTGGTAGTGAGGTCTCCTGTGTTATACAAGGTAACCAGATTAGAGTGTAATACTTGATCTACCAACCCACCCTCATACTGCCACACCCTATCTCCAAGGGGCATTAACAATCACTACCTAAACCCCTTCTTTCAGAGACGTGCTGGTAAAGAATTACCTGGCCCATGGAGAAGAATGGTTCCCTTTCTCCACGGCTGTTGATAGATATTGACCACCTCCTTAGAGATGGTTAAGGATATCCATCTGTGAAAAGCTGTGGACCCGCGAGTGTTGAGAAGTCAGGACAAACTCACAGCAACTACAGCAAATCCAACATTTCTAAATTCCTTTTTACCACTCCTTCATATCCCAGAGTAGGTAAAAATAACCCTCAGGGATAAAAGAGGTTAGGGAGCACATGTGTTGAAAATACCAGCAAAAACAAAATTTATACTGTGTTTAATGACATCATGTTCAAATTAAATAGCAAAATATGTTTACTTATAAACATATTATTATTTTGTTTGTTTATGAGACAGAGTTTCATTCTGTTGCCCAGGCTGGAGTGCAGTGGTGTGATCTCGGCTCACTGCCACCTCCACCTCCTAGGTTAAAGCAATTTTCCTGCCTCAGCCTCCAATGTAGCTGGAACAACAGGCAGACACCACCATGCCAGGCTAATTTTTATATTTTTAGTAGAGACAGGACTTCACCATGTTAGCCAGACTGGTCTCAAATTCCTGACATCAAGGGATCCGCCTGCATCAGCCTCCCAAAGTGCTGGGATTACAGGCATGAGCCACCGCACTCAGCCTACTTAGAAGCATATTATGTCTTCCCATATAATACAGGTATTTTCACACACTTTTTGAATCAATGTACAACACCCTCTTTCCTTTTGTGTAGTCAGACAAGTCAGCCTCAGGGTCCATGCTGCTGTGGAAACAGTAGGAGAGGGGAGGAATAGAGCAGGGAAATCGTAATAGAATATGCATGTATCTTTATTGGCTTATATAGAAAAGTGGTTAATCACATCATTTCCCCTTAATTCCTCCTGAGTCTACAGGTTGGAGAATAGAAACACAATGACACAATTCAATGTGGTTTTCTAGCAAGTGAGTGGCTACCTCCTCCTCTTATTTTCTCACTTAAGCCAGATAAGGAGTATAAGATGAATGGGGCAGAATTACAGGGAATGCTTTGCAGAACTTTTTGTAAGAACAGAATGCTCTATATGTTGAAGTGAGCAAAAAAAAAAAAAAAAAAAAAACACTTGGAAAACAATGGCTCTATTTACATATTATTTTAAAATTCTTTACCTAGTGGGGGAAAAAAAAGACTAGAAGGAAATACTTTCAAAATAATTCCTTTGGGTTTCATAACTCTTTTTGTCTTCTTCTCCACTGTTCTGTTTGTTCCAAATTCCCTTTCATGAGCAAAGTATTGCTAAAATCTTTTAATATATTTAATAAAATTTAATAAATACTTGTTTAAGAACCAAGGTACATGGTGATTTCAATAGATTTTAAAATTGGTAATTTTAAAATGTTCTTTTTTCTTAATAAGCAATATAATTTTTATCTCAATTTGATACATTTATCCTAAGAAAATGAGAAGAACTTTGCCTCTTGGAACAAACATCTTTATAGTTGAAGCTGGGCACCTGTGAGTGGAATATATTTAACTATTTTTAGCACAGTTTTCCTACTTAGGCCCAGCATTAGAAAGACCCCAGAGACCCTCTGGAACAGAGCTTTATAGATGCTGTAGATCTACCTCCCCAAAGGCTGAAAAGAATTAACATGCACCCAGCAGTATCCAGAGCAGTGATTTCAGCGCTATTGTCTTCATTGTGCAACATTCAGAAGGTGGAAATGATGTTAAATCATTTTGTATAATTTTTAGCAAACTGTCAAAACAGAAAGTACTAATGCAAAATCTTGGAAGGCATTTTTAAGCACAGTCGTAGAGGGAGCATCATAAAACTAAACAGGCACTGAGAGATAAATATACAAATGGACAATGGCTGGACCATATGTAAAAGTAGAACGCTGACCACAACCTGAAGCAACCTGCCCAGGAAACCAACTCTTTACCTACAGTAAGCAGCCCAGGAAACCAGCCTAATAGAAATCAGGCTTGTAGAAAGTCAGACTCCTGTCTCTAGTAACAATCCAAGAAGCTTAATGATAACTTCAATAACAGCACAAAATGGTGAGGATTTGATTAATCTGACAGCTCCCCTCATTTTTGTTCCCACTTCTAATTTAAGACCAATCAGACAAAGCCAAATATGCACCCCTAACCAATCACATAGGATGCCCCACTTCTAGTTAGCCTGCCTACCAGCTTCTCCACCCCAAGAACCTTCAGTCAGAATATACCTGAAACCTTCCCTTTTTTCCACTATAGAGCTTTCCTACCCTTCTGTTTGCCTTTCAGTCTTTGCTAAAATGCAAGCAAAGGTAGCTGACTCCCTTGCTATAACAATCTCTGAATAAACAGTCTCCACTTTTGGTTGGTCTTCATATATTTCCACACCATGGAAGAACAGAAAATTCCATGACCAACTTGTAGAAGAATTCATTGAAAGGCACAAGAATTTAGCAATTGCAAATTATGTACATGAAATTTACACCTAAATATGACATACAAGGTAATAAACACACGTACACTTCATAGAGCACTCTTTGGGGAATCACTACAGCATCTCTTTTTAAAATGCATTCTCACATACAGTGATCTTCAAGCATTTTTAATTCAGTATGCCATCAATAAATGTTTAGCAAGCATTCCAGAAATATAGATACTTATTTATACATCTTACACATATAGCAAATTTAGAAAATTTAAAAGATGAAATAAAGTGTGTGTTAGTTCACTTGTGTGTTGCTATAAATACCTGAGGCTGTGTAATTCATAAAGAAAAGAGGTTTATTTGGCTCACCATTCTGCAGGCTGTACAAGAAGCATGGTACCTGCATCTGCTTCTCATGAGGGTTTCAGGCTGCTTTCTTTTATGACAGAAAGCAATCAGGAGCAGGTATGTGCAGAGATCACACAGCAAGAAAGAGGAAGCAAGAGAAGGTGGGGCCTCCTTTTAACCACCAGCTCTCTGGGGGACTAATACAGCAAGAACTCACTCATCAACCTCAAGGACAGTACCAAGCCATTAGTGAAAGATCCACCCTTGTGACCCAAACACATCACATTAGGCCTCACCTACAACACTGGGGATCAAATTTTAACATGAGATTTAGAGGACTGAAACAAAACAAACTATAGCAAAGTTAAATAAAACTACTTGTAAACATTCTGCAAATCATGATGACTTCATACTATTAGTAGCTAATACCTTTGTTGTGGGTATAAATTCACATGTCAAAAGGTCTTCTAGAAAATTTCCAAGTTTTATGTCCAAGAATTAGATCATTAGATTGTCATTGCTTTTACTTCTTAAGTGACGAACCATGAACTCATATTGTAGGGGTAGCAAAATGTCAGCTCTGCTTTTTTTTTTTCTGACCCTTGCCTGTTGTTTACATCGTTATTAAGATATTTTATCTTTGGTATCTTTGCAAGAATCTTTTAGTCCACTTGCCATATAAAGGTTGAGATGCACACAAGATAAAATTGTCTATAAAACCACATAAGGCCAGGAGAGGTGGCTCATACCTATAATCCCAGCATTTTGGAAGGCCAAGACAGGAGGATAGCTTGAGCCTAGGAGTTTGAGACCAGCCTGGACAAGATAGCAAGACCCCATCTCTACAAAAATCAAAAAGGAAAAGTTAGCCAAGCATGGTGGCACATGCTTGCAGTCCTATTTGGGAAGCTGAGGTGAGAGGATCACTTGAGCCCAGGAGTTTGAGGCTGCAGTGAGCTATGATTGTACCACTGCAGCCCAGCCCGGGCAGCAGAGTGAGACCCCCATTTCTAAAAAATTAATTGCTTACTTTTACAAAATAGAACCACTTAACAGATTGGCTATAAAATGTTGCAAGATGCTGAAAGCAAGCAAGTCATCAATCGTCTACCAACATCTCCTGTTTGTGGAACACTGAAATAAATATATCCAAGTCAACCAATAAATTAAATTTCAGTAAATTTAGTTCATTTATCATTTTGGAGAATATATTAATAGAAGTAGACGATTAAGAGATAAAGGGAAGCGCTACTGTTTTTCTCCCATATTTCAATTGATCCCTCTGTGGAGACATGCTTTGGAGTCTAGACAGTCTTCCATATTATTTGCCTGAGTTTGATAAACTAACACAGCTTTTTTCCCTTTTTGCAAACAAGAGTGAGAAGGAAATGAGATGAAGAATGTGCCTACATTTTCTTAGCTTAAATTCACATCAGATAGGGGATTATGCATAATTCTTTTCAACTATTGGCCTTCTGAGCTAAAGTGGAGAGGGGTCAACTTAAAGAATAAAACCATAGAGCTGGTGCCTTCAAATATTTGTTACTCAAATTTCCCTCCTTTCTTTCTTTGAAAATTCGTAGCTCCAGAGTTCAATGCATTTAGATAGTTAGTTCATGTTAAATCAGCACAATTATCTTATAAAAATTATGCATCATAAGTAGTTTGGTAAACACATTAGCTAATTCTTGTATTACCCAAGAGAGGAGGCATACCAACCAGATGTGCTGATATATCTAAGTTCCAAGTACAGACTGTCACTTATCTGCATTTTTAGTAGCCATGTTTGCAATTTCTTCATTATTCATCAGTGGTCTAAACTCTCCTTCCTTATTTCTTTTCATAATTACAGAATGTAAACACTAGAAGATCAGCCATTTTAGAGTCATTTGTGTTATGTCCATCTCTACTGATTATTGAACTTTTTAAAACTTTTATCTATTTCTTCCCTGATATATTTGTAAAAGTCCCATTATCATTATCTCCCTCTGCTAACAAACCCCATTTGCGTTTTGGCTATTATCTTTTCCTTGTCAGTCAGAACTAATGGGGCAGAATCTTGTTTAATTTTTTTCCATCTATTCTATTCCTGTCATGCATTTATTACCCCCTACATATAGATCTTAAAATAAGTCAAAGGAACCAGTTCATTAAAAAATTATTTGAATGCTTCTCACAGCACACAGGCTTTCATTTTGGTGTCAGCTCAGATTCTTTATCTCATTCTTATTCTCCCAATTGGATCTTTCTCTTACTGTAGAATACAAGGAAACTCTTTAAAATAATTTTTCTTAAAATCTAATACCCAACGTTATAATCTGTAAAACCAATCTGTATGATAGTTAGCGTTGAGTTAGCCATGGTAACTGGGGAAACATTGACCTGTCCTAATTAATGGAAAGCTCTCAAAAGAAGCTGGAATTCAGGTACAGTATAGCTCTTTACCCTCCACCAAACCTGCACTAATATTCACATAAATATCTGCATTCAAGAGATATCATTCTAAATGTGTTCATCTATTTTCCCATAGGCATGCTAATAAACATTCAATTATGTAAAAGACAGTCAAAAACAATAGCTGAAAAGGAAGTATAGACCACTGACACCAATTCTTAAATGTGGTTACTTCTGGGAAAGAGTGTGTGATTGAAGAGTGAGAGAGAAGATAAAAGAGGATGTTCAATTTCTATTGTATCTTCCTCTGTATCAGTGTAACATTTTACAAAAGGCATGTATTTTCTATAATTTAAAATAATATAAAGAAAAGAAGGGGTATATGAAAATAATTACCTGTTTAAGTTAATTACCTATATAAACAATAACATTAGAATATATTGTCAGCAATTTCCAACAAAGTATATACGACTGTGTGGCCAGCCACCATCCTCTTTAAGATAGTAGGACTGAGAAGACAGCAAGGCACCATGAGCAGCTTGGGACACATGGAAGTGAGGTCAGGATTGGGTTTAGAAAAAAGCAAGCTAAAATAATAACCAAAATGTACCTGTGCCAAGTGTTTGTGACTTGGATATTTTGCTAAAAGCCAACCCTACTGGAGATTTGCTGCTATATATGCTTCCACACAGTCACCAGTCACCCAAATAGACATGTCATTTTCTAGACTTCCTCTCTGCCTCAAAGGAGACAGGCACATTTTTGGATCAAGCCTGGTGGGAGATGTGCTATTGCTGGTGTCAGTGAGACTCTGCACATTCCAGGAATTAAAGACAGGATATGCATAGCTCCTCTGTAAATGCTTTATGGGCAATTGGTACAAGCACCAACATCACAGAAGGAATTTTTTTCTTCTGATTCCCCAAATGAGACTGTTCTGTCTTGTGGAAAAAAAAAAAATTTACAAAGTAAATTCAGATGGAAGAGATAATGGCAGAGGTGGGGGTGAGGAGAGACTCTCCTGTTGATAGTCGAGTTTTTGGAAAATGTTCTCAAATCATACTTGGCCATAGTCCCCAGACAAAATCCTTTGTCATACGCATCTCTCAGCAAGGTGAAAACACAAGAACAAAGTGTAAGTCAGAAGCACAGTGGAGCAAAGAGGGAGGCATCTCCTGCTTCACTCAGAAAAATTAGGTTCTGGCAATTCTGTAAATTCATCCTAAAAATGACATCTTTATTTTGATTGAGTGACAAATAACATCTTATGACTTTAAGCAGAAATTTATGTATATGCTCCCAGCAGTCAATTCTTCAGGGTAGAGCATTTGAGAATAAAAATTTTCCATTGCAGCCCCTTGCTCCTTACTAATACTGTTGCTAAGTTTGGCAGAAATGTTCCTTGATGTTCTTAGGTAACAATGGGGGAATTACACAGAGGAGCATCAGAAAAAATGACAGGAAAACCATTGGGCTACCCTGATAGAATAATACAGAAACTGAGACAATGTCATCCAAGCCACAATCAAAATAACCTGTCTATCCAACTGAGTCACCTGAGAAAGGGACACTCGTGATTAAGACAGTATTTAAACCAAGAGAGTCTGTAAGAGTTGGAAGGTGGCAACATTTGATGATGATCATTTGAGTTGAGATCACTCGAAGAGTAAAAATATCTGCCCAGTGGAGTCTAATCATGAAGTTAAAAACAGCCACAGCTTGGACAATATGTGCCTTCATTCTCTCTTTTAGTGAATCAGTCAGTCAACATACACCACATCAAGAATCTGAATCTTTAAGAATAAACTATAGGTTTGGTATCCCCACCTTAAAGACAAGAAAAATAAAACCAGAGATGTTAAAGAACTGCTGTAAGTCGTTTCTCGAATAGAACAAACTCAAGAAAGACCACCTTAAATGCTATCAGCTTTTCATTCTCTGTCCCTTGACAATACCTGAGGTAGATTCTACAGATTTTCAGTCATTTTTAGGCAATGAAAGAATTTCATTTTCAGGTGTTGAAAAGTCCAATCCAGCCAGGTGCAGTGGCTCATGCCTATAATCCCAGCACTTTGGGAGGCTGAGGCAGGTGGATCATGAGGTCAGGAGGTTGAGACCAGCCTGTCCAACGTGGTGAAACCCTGTCTCTACTAAAATACAAAAAATTGCCCAGGCATGGTGGTGCACGCCTGTAGTCCCAGCTACTCGGGAGGCTGAAGCAGGGAAATCGCTTGAACCTGGGAAGTGGAGATTGTAGTGAGCTGAGATCACGCCATTGCACTCCAGCCTGGTGACAGCAAGACTCCATCTCAAAAAACAAAAAAAAAAAAAAGGAAAAGTTCAATCCAGTCCAAATCAAAACTTCAATCTCTTTAGCAATTAAGAATTTCTCCCATCCTGCACCCCTAATCTGAACCCACCATTTCTCAGACCATGAGTGGACAGTAGAGGACACATGGTCTCTTCTCTGCCTGTCCTTAATCCAACTCCTCACCTACTCATCCTGTTGGCTGTAGCTCCTCCACAGTCAAGAGCAGTAAGTGGAATAAGTGTTAAAGGAGCAAAAGCTTTTTTTCTTAGCTGATGCTTTTTATAGCTCTTTTTCATATGCCTAATAGCTCTTGTAAAGCAGTCATTCAAACTCTGGCTCTTCTGTGGGGTTCACTGTAAATGTTTTCAGCTCCTCCTCAGAGATCTCCCCACTACACCATTTCCCCAGGGCAAGGCATGCAATTTCAAGCTTGTCTCTTTTACTCCACCTTAATCCCTACCCTCTATTTGTACACCATATACAACCTCTTTCTGTGGGGACCCCATCGTCACAGAAAACATTTCTCCTGGACAGTTTTTTCCAACAGAGTTCACTCTTGGCTGTCCTGCTCAGGGTCAATTAGCCTCCAGGAAACACTGTGAATCCTTGTCCCAACAAACAACTCAAGTGCAGGCCTCTGCATGTCTTTGTCTGAGTTCCCTAAAAGTAGGGCCTGAGACAGAGGCTTGCATGCGGGTAGTTTACCTGGGATTATGATTCTAGAAAGCAAGAGAGCAGGTGAGCTAGAAAGAGACAGAATGAGGCACCGCCACAGCAGTTATGCTTTATGAAGTTGAGCCCAGTGAAGGACAGGGGTAATCATCCTGTCGTGGCTGACTATGGACCTTTATGAAATGCACCTCGGAGCTGAGTGGATGGTGGCCGGGGTTGGGGGGTGACAGGTAAGCTGAGGAAAGCAGAAAATATTTATCTATTGTCTCTCATTCTTGGTTGACCACATGTGGCTCCACTGGTATTAACCCTCCACAATTCCAAGTTGAGTATAAATGAGTTGAGGGTCACTATATCAGAGAAACCAAAGGCCAGGAAGGGAAGGCTATGCAGTTTGGGCCTGAGGCCAGGACCTGTCTCACTGAACCTGTAGGAAACACAAGCAGTGACTGGAATGAGAGGTAGGTGGCCAAGAAACCTTTGAAGTGATGCACAAGAGATGCCCAACACACTTTCTCTAAGTCCTCTCTCCTTTCCTGACTGTTAAAGAATAATTGCTTTCAAAAGGATAAAATTGTCAGGTACAGTGGTTTACACCTGAAATCCCAGCACTTTGAGAGGCTGAGGTGGGTGGATTGCTTGAGTCCAGGAGTTGAAGACCAGCCTAGGCAACATAGAGAGACCCCATCTCTACAAAAACTATTTAAAAAGTTAGCTGAGTGTGACGGTGTGCACCTGTAGTCCCAGCTACTTGGGAGGCTGAGGTGGGAGGATGGCTTCAGCCTGGGATGCAGAGGTTGCAGCGAGTCAAGATCACACTACTGCATTCCAGCCTGTATGAAATGTCTCAAAAAAAAATTAAATAATAAATAAAAGGATGAAATCATGACTCTCACATAAATATAAAATGAACATGCATAGGCCAGGCACGGTGACTCTTGCCTGTAATCCCAGCAATTTGGGGAGCTGAGGTAGGCAGATCACCTGAGGTCAGGAGTTCGATACCAACCTGGCGAACATGGTGAAACCTCATCTCTACAAAAATACAAAAATCAGCTGGACATGATGATGGTGGGTGCCTGTATTCCCAGCTACTGAGGAGCCTGAGGAGGGAGAATCACCTGAACCCAGGAGGCAGAGGTTGCTGTGAACCAAGATGGCGTCATTGCACTCCAGCCTGGGCGAGAGAATGGACTCTATCTCAAAAAAAGAAAAAAAAGAAAAAAAAGAACATGCATAAAGATTATCTGCAAGTCATTAATTAATGAGGGAACCAGTAAGATGTTAGAATCAATCACTTCAAAAAAGAATCCAAAATGCAGATTTACACTTAGGCCCTTAATAATGCTGAAGTAAAAATAATTTCCTTAGATATAAACTGGCTTCTTTGGAGAAGGGAGGGAAATCAAGCACCTCTCCATTAGACAAAGTTCACTTGCATGTCTATGGACAGGAGCAATTTGCATGACTCAGTTTTCTATAAGTTACAGCATTGTAAAGTTACTCAAAGCAGATGAAAGAGACCCCAGGAAATCACACAACTATGGAGAATGTTCTAGGAAATGTCTAGCTTTCTATTTAAAAAGACCCAGTTATCTTTTTTGTTCCTTTCAAAATCTTTTACAATTTTTCCCAAGGCCATGATAAGATACTCTGGTCTTTATTTTCCCATACACCCATCAGACATTCTTCCAGGAGTTCATTTGTGATCCAACCAAAAGAACTAAAGGATAAACCTGTAAGTCAGGGGTCAGCAAACTATGACCCACAGGCCAAATCTGACCAGTCTACTTTTGAAGATAAAATTTTATTGGAATACAACCATATTTATGTATTATCTAGGAGGCCTTTCACTCTACAACAGCAGAGATGAATAGTTGCAACAAGGACCTATGGCCCACAATACCTGAAATATTTAAATATTTACTATTTGGCTCTTTGCAAAAAAGTTTGCTGATGTCTGCTCTAGTCCATAAAGCTAACAGGGATTGTGAAATGTCCGTTGTTCTTTCTGTCAGATGGCCCTTGTCTCTAACAATGTTTTTTTTTTTTTTCCCATCAATTCATCATTTATATCAGGTATAACTCCCAATGCAATCCCTCCCCCCTCCCCCCTCCCCATGATAGGCCCCATGTGTGATGTTCCCCTTCCCGAGTCCAAGTGATCTCATTGTCTAACAATGGTTTTTGAGAGATTGAGGCCAAGAAGGGAGTCCAGGAGAAAAACGCTGGCATTTCCTAAGCCTGTTATGCCCTTCAATGAATCCTCCTCTTCTCTACTGTATCCCCTAACTTTTTCTTATATAGAATGAAGCTGGGCAATGGGGGCAAATTGTGAAACGATGAGTCTGGCCGCTTTCTAAGGAAGTCTACATAGAAATGTCAGCACTTCTTGCAAAGTATGGGCACTTACCACCCATTGTTACAGTTTATGAGACTTCATTGAAATTCCTAGATCTTGGGAAAGGTCTTATGCTACACTATGTTCCATAACTATGCAAAGGTAAAGCTGCTTAATTAAGGTATTAGGACTGAGATTCAAATCCAGGTCTGACCTAATTCAAAGCTTGCCCCCGCTCTCAGTATAGGCACGATTCATAAATAGAGAGCTGAGCTTGTAGGGACCGACCTCAGGCTGACGTCATAGACTTTCAGAGCCATTTTGCTGCTATTTTAAAAGACATTGGATATGGCAAGAGCATTAGGGTGAGAAAAAATGTTTTGGGTGGAAAGCTTGATACCTCCTTTCTGCTTCCTCCGATATTCAGAAGAGGGAGGAGACATGGGTCGGCTTCCACACCAGCCTGGCAGAGGAAACAGACATCTGTCTCAGGACGGTATTTCTTACTATCGATAGCAGCCAGGAGTGCTTTCTGATCCAAAAGAAAAAATGTGCCTCAGCTAAGAAATGTGAGATTAAAATTCAAGCATATTGAAACTAAACTTTGAATTAAGTTTCTTTCTTTCCTTTTTTTTTTAAAAAAAACTGCTTAACAACAACAAAAAGAATCTTCACATTTCTAAAGCACCAGGTAGAGTGTTTCTAATTAAGACTTAGAGAAAAAGCATCCAGAAGCCAATTAGTGTAAGGCCAGGGGAGACCCACATCATCAAGGTGCAACATTTTCACCTTTCTTTCAACACACAGAAAAACCAGCATAGTGATTCCCTTCTAAAATTACTATTGTTGTTAATATTGTTATTATTTATTATTATGGTTATCACAGGAAAATGAAAGATACGGATTTTGAGGCAATTATTTTATAGTGCAAATAGGGACTCTCAATCTGAATGTCAAGACTGTATCTTGGGCTGACATTTGAAAACTTTAACTTGCTTTCCTGGTTTTCTGTGAGGGTGTTTCCTCTGGTTATTTTCACTTAGGGAGGTCAAATGTCACATTTAAAGTGCTTGTGGGAATGTCTTGCCCCACTCTTTCTTGAGTCATCATGAAATAATCAGGGGATACCATATAAAGTATGGTGTTTATAGTATAGTGACAGAAAGGTATGGTGACTTTCTTTTCCCATCAAAAGGGTCACAGCTGATACTCCTATAAGAAAAAATAGATTAACACAAGAAAAGCATAACAAATGTATTTAATCCAAATTTGATATAGCACGGGAGCCTTTAGAAATGAAGACCCAGGCCGGTCATGGTGGCTCACACCTGTAATCCCAGCACTTTGGGAGGCTGAGGCGGGTAGATCACCTGAGGTCTGGAGTTTAAGATCAGCCTGGCCAACATGGTGAAACCCTGTCTCTACTAAAAATTACAAAAATTAGCTGGGCATGGCAGTGGGCGCCTGTAATCCCAGCTACTGGGGAGACTGAGGTAGGATAATTGCTTGAACCTGGGAGGTGCAGGTTGCAGTGAGCCAAGATTGCTCCAGCGTAGGTAACAGAGTGAGACTTGGTCTCAAAAAAAAAAAGAAAGAAGTGAAGACCCAGAGATCAAAGGAGGTTGGGGGGCGGGATGGGGACGGTGGCGGCACAGAATCTATCTGTTTTTAAGTTTAGATTCGAAGAATGAACAGCATGTAGAAATGTGATTGGACAGAGGGTATAATCTAATGAAAATAGACTGAGGAAGGAAGTCTGGCCAGGCCTGTCTGTTCAGATTCTTCTTGGCCTCTCTGGGTAGCACTCCTTCCCCCAGGTATGGGGCAGGTCCCCTCTGGAAAGAGTCTTCAACGGAGAAGAGAGAGAGTGACCTTTCTAGGTTTTATGACTTGTTTTGTGAGAGAGAGGTTCTATCTTCTATGACCTCCTCGGGGAAGAGGAATTTTGGTTTCCATGTCTTGTTTTGGAGGAGAAACACAGCGGAAGATAGGAAAGCAAGAGAAGTTTCAAGAGAACTTTTCTTCTCAGGCTGCTTCTGAGGCCCTCCAATCTGCTTTCAAAGTATTCAGGATGCCAAAGCACCATACTTTGGGGCATTTTTTTCTGAGCCCTCACATTAGTAAACTGGAAACAAGTTAAGCTTTTAGATTTGAATTTGGGTTCAAATCCTGGCTCTGCCATTTCATATCTTTGAACTTTAGTTTTCTCATCTGTGAGTTAGGGACAATAATAACTTCTTAGTTTTATTGTGAGATATAAATGAGAAAAAATAGGAAAATCTTACCACAGAGACTGTTACATGGTAGGTATTTCTTTGTTTGTTTGTTCATTTGTTTGTTGAGATAGGGTCTTACTTTGACACTCAGGCTAGAGTGCAGTGGTGGGATCATAGCTCACTGTAGCTTCAACCTCCCTGGGCTGAGGTGATCCTCCAACCTCAGCCTCCAAAGTAGCAGGGACTACAGGTGCACACCACCATGCCTGGTCAATTTTTGTATTTCTTGTAGGGACAGGGTTTTACCATGTTGCCCAGGCTGGTCTCAAGCTCCCAAGCTCAAGTGATCTACCTGCCTCGGCCTCCCAAAGTATATGGTAGGTATTTCAGTAAAAGTTTGCTCCTTCTCTCTCTTGCTATTGTGCTATACTCAAAAGTTATTATGCTTCAGAGAAATTTTATAAGTTTGCATATTGCCATTACCCAAAGATGCACTCCACTACATTATTAATTTCTCCTGTTTTCTATCCCATTCCTATCACAGATGCATCTATATTTCTCCTCAGGTTAGCTGGCAACTTCTTGACCAAAGAAAACAAAAGGGAACTCAAACTAATTGCCCATAACAAAACCCATCACCAGGGTTGGGTCTGATTGAGAAATTTTTCTGTAGGTTTTAATACCAAAGGGCCCTCAAGAGACAGTGACACAGTTGAAGACAATTAGTAATGACTGGCATTTGAGAACAGTGGAGAACATGGATGTAAGAAGAGGAGGCTGAGCTTTGCAAAGTTAATGACGCTTTGTGTGCGCAACAGACCATCAGCTGCTTTCATGGAGGGTAGTTTCAGAACAAGGTCCTTGGGTGTCTTGAATTCAAAAGGAAAAAGAGTCCTAAACAGCATGACAACAAAACATATCAAGTATGCAGAAAGTCTAGAAGCAAACAGTCTATGAAAAGATGTTGGCTGTTTATTTTGGTTTAGATGGACTTTTCCAAAAGGAAAAGTCACATAGTCAAAATAATAAACACTGGTGGGGTGTGGCTTTATGTTGATTTTTAAGTTCTTCAATGGATTGGAAATAAAAGCTACATAACAATTTAAAATGTGACTTTCTGTATTTTTCCGAGCCAAATAACTTTACAAATTACACTAGGGTTAGAATTTGCTGGAGGCCAAAATGTCCTCGTACATAACCCAAAATAAGGAATAGTATGTACTCAATATAAATAACACCAAAGGTGTCTGCTTTCAAGTATATGAATGGCTTCATGGTATTTTTTCCAGTCATTCCTCTAGAAAGTCTCTATTAACATTACCAAACAACCCCAGACCAAGAAAAAAGTCTATCAAAATTAATCTAAAATCCAGGAACCTGGCTCACAGTGATCCAGTTTAATCAGCAATGCATGTATGAGAGCCAAGGAGACCAAACAAAGTAAGGTGATACTTCCTGGTTATTTTATCTTGGCATCTGCTTCAAGCAGATTTTCTGCCATTAATAGCTGTCATCATAGAGGACTTCCCAATTGCAACCTACTCAGTGCAATATGTGTCAAAAGGGAAAATTATTTTCTCATCAATCGTGCTACCTTAATTCCAAGAACAAAGAGCTACTCTCTCCAAGTCAAGAGAGGTGGGGAATGTCTGTGGCTCAAGCTGCTAATAGTTACTCACTCTTTCCTAAACACTCATCTTCAGAACACATATTTTATGTTAATATAAATTTATACAATAATACTTGAATTTCTCTGGTGATGACTGCCAGTTGAAAATAAATTTCACAAGCATAAAACCACTAAATAATGTAAGCTATAACTGTATCCTTAGCTCTTAGAAGAATGCCTGGCACACAGAAGGCATTCAATAAATGTTTGCAGTGTTAATGGTTGCTGGCAATAAATAGTAATTAAGCCAAATGAGGGGATAAGCTCACCCTTGGAGAGTGTAGGGAAAGAGAAAGGAAGGGAAATATGGGAATAAAAAGGAAGACAAAGGAAGGAAAATAGGGCTTTCAAAGTAACCATGGAAACCACCAAAAAGTAAGTTAGAGCAAAAAGAGACTACCAAACAAACTGAGTAAGGGAAGCCCAACAGATGGAGAAAACTCTCAAAATACAGGACGTTGTGGAAGAGTAACATTAGACTCTTTTAGGGAAGTGTACAATATTTCCTCCCTTTTAACTAGCCTTTTCCTTTCTCTAGTGTCTTCTAAATAAACAAATACACCCATTTTCAACTTCAAATTTATTTTGATCCTTTGTAATAAAAAATGTTACATATCTATAATTCTACTGACAGAAAACAAAAAATAGTAAAATAGAATTAATTGTGATAGAAACACTTTTCTCTCACATTGAGAAAGAGAGAATAGATAGATGAATATGTAAACCCAATTAAAATTCCAAGACTGCCCCCAGCCAACTGAACGGACTTCCCTCTCAGCCAAAGAGATTTTAAAGAAACCCAAAAAACTAGCTCAGGAAGTGACAGGAAGGACGGGTCAGACATGCCTCATTATACCCTCTCCCTTTTGCATTTCAGACACAACTGGCCAACATTAACATTAAAATAGAGACTCTAAGACTAACAGAACAGACTCTTTGTAGCAATAAGACACCAACTCCAACCTGACCCTAGTATAACATCACATGACAGATAATAAGTCCTAAAGAAAATCAAAGTATTTTACCCCTAAGATCTATTTTTTGACATATTTTGAAATGGCCCTGCAAAGCTATCTCTTGTCAGAGAAATCTACATTCTGTAGAGAATTCCCTTCCCTTTCCCAGCCTTTTCCTGATCCAGGAGAGAATTAACTAAGAGTCTGAAACCTTTTAAAGTCCAATAAGAGACATTCACCATCTATCTATTCTCTCTGAAGCCTGCTACCCAGAGGTTTTATCTACATGACAAGAACCTTGGTTTCCACAACCACTCCCACCCCTTACCTTAACTCAAGCTGACTTCAACTCTTCAGGCCGAGCTTAACTCTTTCAACCAATTGCCAATTAGGAAATCTTTGAATCCACTTATGATCTGAAAGTCCCCATTTCGAGATGTCCCACCTTTCTAGGCTTAACTAATGTATACCTAACATGTATTGATTTATGTCTTTGCCTGTAACTTCTGCCTCCCTAAAATGTATAAAATCAAGCTGTAACCCAGCCACCTTGAGCACATGTTCTCAGGATCTCCTGAGGCTGTGTCACGGGCCATTGTCCTTAACCTTGGCAAAATAAATCTCTAAGTTGAGACTTGTCTTGGGTACTTTTTGGTAAATAGATAGATAGGCACATAGATACTAGATGGATTATACAGATAGATGTGATATATAAATGGTTTAGCTCATCCTTGATGGTACCAATGTAATTTTCATAGAAAGTACCCTGAATAAAACAAGAGTTTTCTAGCAACAATGCAGAAGCTGCCTCACCTTTTATCACCAGCCTTGGAAACCACACAGCATCCCTTCTGCATACTCCATTGGTTGAAACTATTACAAGTCCACCCAGATTCAAGAGGAGGAGAATCACACTCAACCTCTTGATGGGAGAGGAGAAGGTCACATTGCAGAAGAGCATGAGAGACAAGAGATTGTAGTAGCTGTCTTTGGAAAATGCCATCTGCCACAATGGCATTCTGAAATTCCAGGTAGGGTCAAAGTTCGGGGTCCATCTTTTACCGCAGGACTTAACCCTGCTGCCTTCTCTGGGAATGCCTATTACTTTCAGACTAAGAATTCTTTAATCGCCACAGACTTTCTTGCTCAGCTGGAATTGTATTCAAAACCATCAACTTTAATTCCTCAATCACTCAGTCTCCAGACCACAGAAAGAAAAATTACTTTTTCATGTCCAGAGCTTGTGAAATATTGCCATGGACCAAAACTCCTTCTCCTAAACACAAGAGCCTGAACTCCCTTCACTCTCATCCTAATAGAATCCTCCTTCCCTTATGCCTCATTCTGTAGCTCTTATGATTGATTGTTCTTATCAAATTGTATTGCAAAGGTCCTGGCTTTCCTGTCTCCCATATGAATCTCCAAACAGCCCTTGAAAACAGGGAAGATGTCTCATTTATATTTGATATTGGTATATAATAATTACACATAATTATGGGGTACATTTGATACATGCATACAATGTGTAGTGATCAAATAAGGATATTTATTAATAGAATATCCATCACCATAACTATTTAGCATTTCTTTGTGTTGGGAACATTTCAAATCTTCTCTTCTGGCTATTTTGAAATATACAACAAATTATTATTAACCGTAGCCATTCTACATAGCTATTGGACACTAGAATTTATTCCTTCTAACTCTATGTTTTTGCCCATTAACCAACCTTGATTTCAAGGAGGTAGAGAGTAGAATAATATCTCATTTTTCTTTGTATCTCCAGGGCTAGGCCTAGCTAATCATTCCTATCTCGAAAATCATAATGCTGTAACACAGAAGTCAGGACTCAGGTAGAGAATAGCTGGGTTCCTAAACTAGTTCTTCAGTATACCAGCAGGATGATGCTGGAAAATTTACTGAACCTCTCTGAGCCTCAATTTTCTCATTATTAACATGGGGATGAAAAAACTTGACTGGCCTGTATCACACAAGGTTATTCTGAGAATCAACTGAGATGATAAACTATGAAATTACAAAGCATTGTTTTCTAACATTAGTTTCTAAACGAATATAGGTCTTTACCCTTTATTGCCAAAGCTTGTAAAATTTCAGTACTTTGCACTACATATTTTCTCTGCCACATCAACCATACCAGACTTCATACACTGTTGACTTTAAGTGTTTAGGGTCATAAATCTAAGCTGCACAGACTATAACTCTTAAATATGCATTTTAATTAACTAAATAAGGTTTAAAACAGATATAGAAAGTAATTTCTCCATGGAGTATTTCATTTCAAAGCAGAAAAAAATTCTAAGTATATAAAGAAAAGATTACTGAGAAGCACAGAGGAAATGGAAGGGGAATAGTACATGGCTATGATCGTACTAAAGCAATATGCATATTGCTCTTCTAGGGATTTTGCCTGGCATTTTGCACTTAGAAATAGTCTTCTTGAAAATACTTGTCCCAAAAACTACATCATCATCCCTCACTCGTTGTAAACTATACTTTTTAGAGAAATAAAACAATTCACCTTCAAGTCAATGAATATTTCTTACTTCAAAAGCAATAAAATTTAAGTCATGCTAATAGCTGCCCTCTCTTCTTCCAACTCTCAAATCGTATTTTCATAAAACAAATACTTACAGATCATAAAACTTTTAAGGTTACTGCATTTAACAAAAGCAAGAACCAAATTCTAAATATTCACAGCAATAAAGGATTGGCTTGATTTCTCTCTGGGGGGATTTGCAACTCAAAAATGTAAGAGAATATATGATGAATCAAATACAATGTTTTTACTCATTTTCTCTAATGTCAAGAAATGTTGGTTGTAAAATTAAAATGCAATTGAGAAAAACAGATTAAATAATATTTATGTGCAATTAGTTCTCACACAGCAAGGTTTTCCAAACAATTTTCAATCCATCAAGGGGAGCTATCCCACTCATACTAACATGTATCTAAACCTGTAACTAACCCAGCTGAGGAACTGGATTGCTGTCTCTAAAGTTGATATGAACCAGAAGTTTCACAATCCTCACCCGGAACTAAGGAACTTACAATGTCATCACGTGACAATCAAACAGCCTTGGAAACCATGGCCTGAGCTACATTCCATTTCCAACCTCCTTCCTGCCATTTCTTCAGTCTGTCTTCCCAACGCTCTAACACCCATTTAGCAACCTGCCTTGTTCTTCCAGCTCACCTTGTCGCTCTGTCTTTCTCCCATGTGTGATTTAGGTACCATAACATGCTGATATTCTCAGAGTTAACACTGACAGTTTTGACTCTTCGGAACTATGGAGGGCTGGCCAAAAGGCAAAGAAATTTGTCATGTTGCCATTTGTCATTCAAAGCAGGAATTTGAATCCTATATATTGCAAAGCCACTGTGAGGGCAGAACTCAGTTTAACAGGGGACTATGTTCACTTAGCTTCTCTGCATGGCCCTCAACACATCCCGTAGGCAATAACTCTGGTCCTCAAAAAAATTCCAATGATTACTGCCAGTAACACAGTGAAAAGAACATGAGGAAGACTCTTATGTATTGTGTGGGTTCTTAACCAGAAAACAGAAGCTCACCAAACAGTCCATGTTGTAAATTGGTCACATTTCTATGTCTCTAGACCTTTGCCCTTTGCCATGTAGCTGTGCACGACCTCTGATGGTGAACAAGGTGATCTCCCTCACCCCTTCACTCTGAGCTCAGCCATGTGACTTGTTTCAACCAGTAAAATGAAGTGTAGAGTTGCCAGGTCAAGCAAATAAAAAATACAGGACATCCAGGTAGAAATGAGGTGTGTGTGTTCCAAGCCTAAACCTCAAGAGTCCTTGCATATTTTCATTCACTTTTACGTGTCTATCTGCCTGAGCTACACTGTTATAAAAGATGTATATGAGGTTGGGCACTGTGGCTCAAGTTTGTCATCGCAGCACTTTGGGAGGCTGAGGTGGGCGAATCAATTGAGACCAGGAGTTCGAAACCAGACTGGCCAACACAGTGAAACCCCGTCTCTACTAAAAATACAAAAATTAACCAGACATGATGGTGCATGCCCATAATCTTGGGAGGCTGAGGCAGGAGAATCACTTGAAGTCAGACAGTAGAGGTTGCAGCAAGCCAAGATGGCACCACTGCACTCCAGCCTGGGCAACACAGTGAGACTCTGTCTCAAATAATAATAATAATAAATAAACAAATAAAATATATCTATGGACCAGAGTAAAATCTCCACTGTTGCTACAACTAAGGTAAGCCTCAATCACCCATCTATTGTTTATGCAAGTGAGTGAGCCCAGCCAGATCAGCAGAACCATCTGTTTGACCCCCAGTCGACCCCCTGAATCATAAGCAACACATATTGCCTGTTATGTGCCACCAAGCCTGTGGTTATTTGTATTGTAGCATTATTATGTTAAGAGATAGCCAAATAGCCCATAAGGGAAATATGTGATAGTGGAACTTATGAACTTATTGATTAGAGAAGGAATCTAGTGATTTCCCACTAAATGCAATGAATATGCTCCTCTCCCTTCCTACCACATTCCATACATTGAAACACTAGGGAGAAAACATCCTCACATTTTCTATCTCTCCCCTCACAACAACGAGTTAAAACCCTTCCTAAGTGCTCATTACCCTCCCCACCTCTACATCCAAGAATTGGGTAGAAATACTGGCATTGCCTTGTGCTTCTTTGTTGTTGTTGAGAAGGAATCTCACTCTGTCACCAGACTGGAGTACAATGGCACTATCTCAGCTCACTGCAACCTCTGCCTCCTGGGTTCAAGCGATTCTCCTGTCTCAGCCTCCTGAGTAGCTGGGATTACAGGTGCTGTCACTATACCCAGCTAATTTTTTTTTTTTTTGGTATTTTTAGTAAAGATGGGGTTTTACCATGTTGGCCAGGCTGATCTCAAACTCTTTACCTCAGGTGATTCGCCTGCCTCTGCCTTCCAGAGTGCTGGGATTACAAGTGTGAGCCACCTCGCCCAGCTGCCTTTTGCTCTTAATAAAAAGGACTGGTCACCATAGGTGTATTCTTCTGTGGCTTCTGAAGTTGGCAGACCCAAATGGCTTGCCCAATATTGCTGGGCAAGGACAGACTTAAAGGCCCATCACTTTCTAGTCAGAGCTACTTTGGGTAACATGTGCAGCCATATGTGAGAACTGAATTCTTCCAGCCTCAGCTTTGACTTGGATAAAACAACAGATACAGAATATCAAAGTGAATAAAACAAGACCTTCACCTCCTCATACAAGTGGGAAAAGAACATAGCCTCAAAACTTTGTCCCATGAATCTTCAACCTTCTAGCCAGATCAAAATGATAAAAGGACATCAGAGAAGGTAGACGAAGAAAACTGGCAAGGGCTTTTTGGTTTGTTTGAGAGAGGTGTTGCTATACTGTGAACCTCCATTCTCCTTTTTTTGGGAAATGATGAGGGGACAAAGGTATAGGATGACAGGCTGCTGAAGGAGATGTCTAAAACCCCACAGTACCTTTTGCAATATGTTCCCTGCAGTTGGTAGAGGACCGGTTCCTGACTCATGACTGAGAAAGCCAAAGTGAAGCATTGTCTAAGGCCTGCCCTCCAGCGGGGAACAAGGAACTGTCTCACTCTTTCATGACAAAGCCAAGAGAGTGCTCCGCGTGGGGTCGGCCTGCACGCCCAGGACTTGTTGGGCAAAAGATCCTGGGGACTGGGGTGAGCCATGCCCCTGGAGAGAGACCCAGCTCATCTTGTCTTGGGTCCTGCCCAAGAGGGTAACAGAAGGGTGGGAAGACCTCAGCAGGAGTTGAAAGGGTACAGCTGGATCCTACAGGCTGATTGAGAAGTTAGAAGTGGCCACCTAAAAGAGAGAAATCCACACAGGCAAAGGAAGCCACAGGAGAAGGAGCTCAGCACGGTACCTCAAAGACCCCAAAAAAGCACCGGTGGAGAAAGGGTCTGTTTTAATCATCTTGTTATCCACAACCTACCTAGAGACAGCAGCCTCAGGCCCAAAGATAACAGAGCTATCCAGCCTTGTAAAAATCACAATGCGCCCTTATCTCTCCTTCTCCCACCTTTGACCCTGGCAAGGAACCAGAAGAAAGAAAAAATGTGCGGGAAGAAGAGGTGAGCAGGGAGAGGCAGCTGAGAAAGAGTCAACCAGAGGATGGAGCCTGATGCAGGTCAGCACTGAAGAAATGGAAATGATTCGATGCTATCACATTCAAAGTTTTGATGAGCATCTTTACCATGACATTCTAATTACTGAATTGAGATTGTGTTTGCAAACTACAGTGACCTTGGAGTACCTTTTGTATAAGAATGGAGGCAAAACAGTAAGATCTACAGAGCTGACCTCCCAGGCCAGGGGAAAATTAATCCCACTTAATTGAGCTTCAAGATATGCTGGGTGAAAGACTATAATGCTGTGTTTTGCTTATGACCCAACTGATGCTTGTAAAACCCACTGGTTACATATGCAAAAAGCTGTATTTTCTACTCCTGATTTATACTTATTGTTTTCCGGTGTCTTGCCAGCACTTAGGGACAGGTGAAATTCTTGTGCTTTCAGTTACTAAATCCTGGTTGCTATCAGAAAGAGACTAGAGAGGATGAAAATTCTTAAAGATCAAAGACCACTGGGGCCTGAAATATCCAAGATGGATTGGAAGGACTAGGGGACATTTCATGTCTCCTTTATTGCTCCTGTGGCCTGATTGAGATATGTTGGATCATTCCAGTCATCTGCTTCCAAATGCCTCTTTTCTCCTGCATCTTCCACAGCCCAGATAGCCCAGCTGAGTCACCAGGAGCTGAGGAGAAACTCCTTCCCCAAGCCCTCAGACTTCTATCTCTCCAAGCCCTCAGACTTCCCTCTCTCTCTCTCTCCCTCTCTCTCTCTCTCCCTCTCTTCCTGTCTCCCCCTTCCCCAAATCCAAGTGCCACTTAAGAAAGTAGAGATGGGAATCAGTGTCAAGAAAGAAATTGTCTAATATTTCAGTTAGAGGGCCACTGCTGATATAGAACATCCCGTTTTAAAACAAATGGCCCAAAACAAGATGAAAACATTAACGTAGGAAGAGAAGAATTTCTGTATTACCTTTTCATTTGTGAACTATTGCGCCCAGTCCTTAAGATATACAAAAGCAAGCACAGATTATTATTTTAAACAGCAAAGGCAAGCTTTGCCTTGGGGTTGGTAAGGCTAATCCCCAACCAGCTGGTATGAAAGGAAACTTGTTGCTTACATTGTCTTATCTTCTCCTGGCGCCAAACAAGTCCAAGCCTGGTGGCCAGATGAGATTCTCCCTCACAGGGAAAGGAGGTCAGCGCTGCACTCCAGACTAAGAGAGAGGAGAGGGAGGAGAGCAGCCCTGCAGGAGCCCAGAGAGCCCCTCCCCTCCACTGACAAAAGCAGCTCTGCTATAACCCAAAGAGAATGCTAGAAAAAGGAATGCTCTTCAGTTAATCTGAAAAAGCAAGAAGGACAAACAGACCATATAGGAGAAAACAATGAAAATGATAGATTGCTCAGGAAGGAAACAGATCTACACTGGCTTGGTGTAGAAATCAAACTTGTAAATGTGTCTACTCCCTGGGGGCCTCATCTATTTCTGCCTCAATCCACCACCCAAATCTATACATTTTCAAAAATATTTGATGTTCTCACTTCAACCTGGACTATGGTAGATTTTTAATCTGCTTCAATTCAACAAGAGGTCATTGGGCATTCACTTTGTACAAGGCACTATGACGGGTGATACGGAGGCAGCAATGATGAGGAAAATATGAATCCTACCCTCAGGAAGCTTTCAGTCCAGGTAAGATGTGAACACAAATAATAAAGATAAATACTAGATAGTCTTTGGTGTGTGCTATAATACAGGAAGCACAAAGGAAAGATTAAATCCAGCTCCAGAGAGGAGGAAACGATATCGGAGAGGCCTTGTAGACTAGTAGCCTCTGACATGCATCTTGAAGGGTGTAAAGTATTTCAAGAGGTGGGAGAGGAAAAAGGAGGATGAAAGAGCCTGTTTGACTGCCTGACAATAGGTGAATTCCCAATGTTGCCAACCTGCATTGGACTAACCCATGCTAAGGGGCTAAATGGATGGAATTCCTAAAGGTCATGGCATTGGGGGAAAATTGGAAACACACAATGTGTTGTTACTAGAGTCATGGGGTAAGAACAGAGCACAGAATCAGACCCTGCTCCTTTTCCATCCTGAAAAACACCAGTTGTCACAGACAACTCAGCATTCTTTGGCTCATACGTGAGCAAATCCAGTGCTGTCTAGCCTGGCCCCCGGGTGGCACTTCACCTATGCCAGCTACTATAAAAACAGCATGGTGACAACACTTGGGATTAACAGCCTAGGGTTTGAACCACTTGCCTTCATCAGTTTTACCTGCCTTCCACATTCTTTCTTACTCACTTTACTCCAATTTTTCAATATTGTCTGCCAGCATCCCAACAAGAATCTCGGTTTACCATTCTACTACAGCAGATCACCTGCTTTGGGTTTCAACCAGACCTCAGCTCTAGGCATCCTAGCCTGGTCATGTTGTCAATCAAATTTGAATCAGGTTCTTCTGGGTTCAAAGAGCAGGTGTGGATCCCAAATGCAGTGCAGGGGCTGTTACCATGCTGCCCAAATTATTCCTGATTGCCTATGGAGTAACTTGATGTTTAATTCCACTTTTAAAAATCTTCCTTTATTTTACAGTAATACGTGTCTTCGTCCGTTTTGTGTTGCTATAAAATAATACCTGAGACTGAGTAATTTATAAAGAAAAGAGGTTTATTCAGCTCACAGTTCTGTAAGCTGTACAAGACGCATGGCTCCTACATCCACTTGGCTTCTGGTGGGGTCTTCTGTGATGAGTCAAAACATGTCAGAGAAAGTCAAAGGAGAAGTAGGTATGTGCGAAGAAGGGACAAACCTGGGGACACCAAGCCATTCATGAGGGATCCATTCTCATGATCCAAACATGCCCCACCAGGCTACACCTGTATATTGCCACTCCAGGGATTAAATTTCAGCATGAGATTTGGTGGGGACCAATCAATCATATCCGAACCATAGCACCATTCCAGAAGATACAATACGCAATTTTGGAATTTGCTTCACAAATGTATTCAAACTGAACAGACTATCAAGAGTGCTTTAAAAAGTCATTTGAGAAGACATACACGTTGGTGCCTTTGCATTGGAAGGAAATGTGAGATGTTTTACAGAATCGCAGGCATGAGGTCAGAGACTGAGAAAAGATCTTAAAATTACAGGTGTCCTCCATAAGCACAACCATCTAGGCCATCTGCTGTACGACATACAGGATCTATTATCAGCGATGTCTCCTGGTGGTACTCTCCTCCACTGTTCAGATTGTCTGTCATTGTGTGAAACAAACATACTAATTGCTTAGTGAGCAAATGGTGCAGGCTAGATCATTTAGGAAAAATTCACTGGAAACTGAGATCTTCAAGTCAATAGCTGTAAAACATAAAGGATCCCTAGCAATAGAAGAGCACGAAGAAAGCTTTGCCTTTCTCTGTCTCAGTTTCTCCTTTGTGCATTGGGGATAAAAATGGTACCCACTTCATGGAGATGCTGTGAGGAATAAATGAGCTAAGACCTGCAGAGCACTTGAAAAACAAAATGTGTCACATAATAAGTACTCAGTAAATGTGCACACAGGGCAAAGGAATAAAAGGTCAGCCATTAATCTTTCCGAGGCAGTCATATTATTAGAATTAATACCAAAGGCATTCATTTCAGTGGTAAGATTATCCCATCTGAGTGACGTGGGAGTGATGGAGGCTGAGCAGAATTTGATTCCCACCTCTCTTCTGCCCCAAAACCACACATGAAGAGAGAGGAGAGAAGCCTTTCTAAAGAAAGAATAATTCCTCTATGGTAATAGCCTCAGCTCTCCCCTTCACATCTAAACCGACCTCCTGCACTGTGACTGCCTCATCTACGAGTGTGGTGTTTTTAAATGACCACACACCCCAGGAATCCCTTCCTTGGCTGGTCAGGTACCTCAGGCAAGCTCAGACTCTGCCACCTCAGATCACAATCAATAAGGAGATTGGGAAGTTTACAGAAGCCTCACCTCGAGGCACTTACAAACCTTCAGCGATCACTCCTGAACAGAATCAGATAAGTGCTATTTAGCTTTTTGTTTCTGCTTTAAGAGAACACACACCAATAAGCTCACTCAGTAAGAGAAAACCTAACAATGCCGAATGTCTTGCAATGAGGATATAATACTTTTCACCTTCTCTTCCCTGATTTCCTAGGGATTTCTGCCTGGAATCTAGAGTGAAAGCATATCCATCAGGTGCTGCAGGGGACGGCTGTAAAGGCCAAGAGTGCTAATCCCACTGAATCTCCACTGTATATCAGACCCTGCTGAGCTTTTTTCTATCAATTAATAAAAAGTCTGTAGATTTTGATGTTGGCTTCTGTTTGTACTTTCTCAAGTGAGTCTGGCTTTGGGCTAGTAAACAGAACATGTGTAGTAAATCCTTAATCATATGGAGATTAAATCTGAGGGACTGAGGTAGGGGTTTCTGTTAGCTCCTGCTGACTCAGCAGGGGCTTTCGTGTATCCATTTTACTGGTGAAGAAACTGAGTCTCAATTAGGTTAAACAATATCTGAAGGTTACACCAATGCTAAGCTCACAAGTCAGGAGGATCAAAACTGCCATCTGCCGACTTCAAGTTCAGCACTGTCCTCCTTCCACTCCGCCCTCCTCCATTCGCCCGAGCAACTGTAGTTCACACAGGAACAAAACAAAAGGCAGAACAGAAAGTGGTCACCAGAGTTCATCTGCAGGGGTCTGTCATGGAGATGAATTCAGGTTGGAAGTACCTGACCTATGGTTAGGTGGAGCTCTGTGATCATTTTTGATGCAGAGAGACTTTTTTTTAATGTTTCTGGTGTCTGCTTGGTCCGGCATAAAGACAGATGGAGGTACATGACAGGCCAGCAACAGTGGCAAGAAGACAAAGTGAGTCAGTGCTTTAGGAATGAACCCGAGAGGGTTGTCTCTGCTTTCTTTCTCCAAGTGGAGTGACCATAGATCAACAACCAACGTGGGGAACCTGGAAACAATAAAAGCAAAACTCCTAATGAGCACGCTGCATTGGAATCTTGGAGAAGTACCAGGGGACTCCAGCCAGGTCAGCGCTCACTGCCCTGGTCACAGGGGAGAACCCCTAGACAAGGCAGGCTTGGATAAGGAGTCCTGGAAAGGGAGCATCCTGCTTTCTGGGGGCAGAGAATGAGGATGGACCGTAGAGCGGATATTCTGGGTGGAAGCCAGATGTTTGTACAATCATGACAATAATGTATGGTCTCTATCTGTGCATGCCTCTCCCTCTGCTAACTGAATTTTGTTCCATAAACTTGTACTTCAAATGCCAATAAAAGATTTGCCAATCCCTGCCTGTCTGGAACAGGCATTCCCGGGGAATGGAAGAGGAGATAATAAACCTAACCCAGGACTCTGACGGCAGTTCACAATGGCACACTCGTGGCGGCATAATCCTGTAGAGATGGTACTCAACACTTCCCAAACTTTGGTTTTGTAGCCTGGTGTGTGGACTTGGCTGCTTGCCAGCACCTCTCCTCCTCATGAAGTGGCAGTGTGAGCTGCAAATGGAACTGGGGCCGCAGAGCTGATGAGTGATTTAATTGACGGCTCATGAAAAGTGGACTTCTCCATAGATTCATGGGTAAAGAAAGATGTTACATTTAAACCCAGAAATTTTTCTGCCTGCTAAGAAAAGCAACAGAATAGATAATTAAAGCAGTCCTTTTTAAGAACTCAGAAGGAAAAGACAGCCCAGATGAAAGGCTGGCTTCTCATCCTAGGCTCTTTTTCTATCCCTCTGTGTTATTAGAGGTTAAAGCTGTTAGGCATGAAGTCTGGTCCACTTCAAAAGCTGGAGGACTTGCCTTAAGGGGTCATGATTATTTTAGTTCCAACCTTCTATAGTATCAGCCACGGCATAAGAAGCGAAAATGCCTAGAATTGAGGGTTTTTTAAATGACATTAAAAATATACAAGGTATAAAACTGTAAAGTACACAAGGCATGAACTCTAAAATGTGAAAAAAAAAAAAAAGGTGTGTCAGTAATATGATAAAATGTAATGGAGAAGAAACGTAGAAAGCTTGATTTTGTGTGAACACCAGAACACCACTTTACTTTAATGCCTTTACTATTTCTTTAGAGAATATTTATTTACTATTTCTTCAGGTTATTCATCCTGCCTATTTAACGTCAAAGCAGCAACACTGAAAAAAAAAAGTTACACTGATAAAATTCCATCTATTTCATCCAGACCCAGGATGGGTGTTTGAGCTGGTCTATCTTTGTGTAACGGATGGAGTAAGGGAACATTTTAAGTGAACAAAATTTGGACACAGTACCGCAAATTTGTAAGGAAATGCTCCTATTTATGTGTATTTAGGTATTCGGCAAATTATTAGGTTTTCAGTAATTATTTTGTAATGGGATCCGTCTTTTTGTAGAGGCATTATCATTCTATATATATAAATTTTCACATACTGAGATTTCCTACAGCGAGGTAGGCCTGAGTTTTATCATCTTATTACTTCTGATTGGCTTGATTTTTGTAAGAGTCTTGTACAATTTGTACTGCTAGTATAAAACGTAACTACACGGGGCCTGACCCCATAAGCGAGCAGAGAATAAATTGGAGGCCACTGGGGTACAATTCGGTATATTAACTCACCCCTGATTTACATTCCAGCCTAATGGAATGAAATCACAGCTGGATGGAGAGAAGAACGGTTTCCTGCCAGTCCATGGGGCTGCCCAGGCAGGATGAAGAGCGACCGGACCGGAGCATCCTGGGCAATGGCTAAGGCTGAGCATGCGCAGAAGGGTTAAAGCACTCTGGGCATGCGTGGAAGGGTTAACGCACTCCGGACTCACCTAGAGCCGCATAGGCGCACATGTGCACCAGCGGGATTGTAGTGCTCAGCGTAGAAATTTAGCTGTGGGCAACAGAGATCCAAAAAGAATCGGAGTTTTCAGAAAGGAATTTATTTCTCACACATAAACGGGCAATTCAAGACTGTCGGGTGGCTCCTCCTTTATCTGGGACTCAGGGTGCCTCTGTCCTTTCTTCTCCTCTGTCGCTGGGACATGATTGCCACCCTCATGGCCCAGGATGTGATACCAGCAATCATTCCACTTTCGAAGTAGTGTTACAGAAGACAGTCTGTGGGAGGAACTTTATACCGTTATATGTGTTCTCCTTTCCCAAGCTAATGGAAGCTACGTGGCCACCTGAACTAAAAATCACATTCCCGGTGCTGCAACTAGAACTTCTGGCTAAGGGGACATGAGGGAGTTTCCTGGCTGTTTCATTAAAGGTAGTGTCTGCAGGCGGCTTCTCCCTCCCTTTCCTCCATCTTGGACAATGAGGTCAAAGCCCCCTGGGACCTCCACTGGAGCCCTGACACCAGCCCTGCTCTGCCTATAGTAAGGCTTTTGCGTATGCATGAAATGAACTTCTATCTTTTTAGCCACTGTCCTTTGAGTCTCTGTTGAATGCTGTGGAACTAAATCTTATCTAATACACCCATCTTAAGGGAAATTTCATGAGAGGAGAAAAATCGGCATTTTAATTTGCTTGAGTCCAGTGGTTAGCCCAATAATCTGACCACTGGCCCTTTTCATTTGTGCATTTAATACACATTTATCTAGTATCTACAATGTGCCAGGCCCTTAAGGTGATGCAAAATGAGAGTGCCCTCATCCCATCCCTCAAGGAACTTCATAGCAAGTGGACGACAGAAAGAAGGGATTAATGGATTGAATGTTAGTGATACGACAGGTACTGCTGTCATGGTTTTCACATAGTTTTTTTTTTTTTTTTTTTTTTGCATGTGCTTCTCATAAAATGTCTGTGTGATCCTCATCGGATAGAAGTGGAGTTTAAACCTCCAAGAGTTTATAGAATTTGCCCAGGGTTACACCTAGAATAAGGGATGGAGTCAAAATTTAAGTTCAGATTTCTGACTCTTGAGTCAACGATTGCAGCAGGCTGCTTCATGGACATGTACATGAAAAACAAGAATACGTGACTATGTGACAAGTGCCCAACACATCAAATGCCTTAGCTGATGTGTAACTAACTCCTCTGAGAGGCCACTCAGATATTATAGTTTTTCCAATGTCACTTTGTGTCTTACATCAAGCAAGTATAGTCTTATTCCTACCCACTCTGTAAAGAAGAATAAACTGATGTAGGATCACAATGCCTACATCATGGGCACAAAAGTGTCACCTTACAGGTTCCATTACTATGACTACAATCTGCAATTTTATATATTTTTTAATGTCTGCCAAAAAAAATCACTGGAAAACTCCCCTTCTGACCATCATTTTTGCCTGCTCATTCACTTTGGTTTCTAGCCTTTTTCCCTTGGCTCATTTCTCTCCCCACATTCCACACACATAAAATAGCGTTTGTGGCCTGTATTTCCCCTCATCCAATGGGTTTATTATGTGTAATCTACCCTGAAGCATAAAAAGTAGCCTGTCCAGACTTTTGCAGAATTATTATGCCATCTCCTAAATCATATCACACCTTCTGCCAAAAATACCCAGCAATTATTTTACCATTTGCAAAGGTAAACCAATATTCAAAATTCCAGACACCCAAAAAAGTCTAAATGGGATCCATTGTTTTAATCAATCAAAGCATTTTTGTGTGCCAAATTATAATACCAATTCTGAATGATCACTCAACACGTGGGCAGAGCCTGACTTGCCTAGCCACTTTAAAGGTAGTGAGAAAAGATGACAAGCCTCTTTTTTATACCAGTCTGAAAGACTTGTCCTAGAACATTATCTGAATTCAACCCAGCAGAGTTCCTTGTCAGAAGTATCTTTGAAGAAAGGAACTATGATCTTTTATATTTTTTGATGGTTACTAACACTAGCTCATGAAACTAACAACCTCCAAATCTCACTGACTTCATAAAATAAAGGCTTATTTCTTGCTCACATCATCATCCAATTGGGTTTTCAGTGGTTAGCCTTCAATGTGGTGATTTGGGAACACAGGCTCCTAACATCTGTTGGCTCCTCAGAGTGGTTCCTCTGCATTTGGCTAAAAGAAAGAGACGTAAGAAACTATGAAATATTCGGCTGCTGTTCCACCATCAGGCTTGGACATCACATCCTGTGTAACATGTTCCATTATCCAGAACTTAGACCCCATACCCCTAACCGAAGTAGCCTTGCAGTGTGCACTGGACAAGGAAATGGGGCTGGAGAACAAAGAGCCAGTTTCTGCCCCATGTTTGAGGACAACACTGTAGAGGTTGGCTTCACCAACCACGTCAGATGATTGGCATGTGTTTTCTCATGCCCTCAATTGCCTGGATGCAGGTGTGTCCAGCAAAAATGATTGGCCAGCATCCTCTGTGAAACACAAAGAAAAGGGGAGGTCCTGGGCATAAATATGCAACCCCCAGTGGTCATGTTTTCCAATAAGCTTGGATTTCTGTTGATATTCCTGCCCACCATCCCCTACCCATCTTTAGTGCCACCCCAACATGACATTCTACAGTTCTGGGAATTAGAACAGTGAGCCTTTCACCCCTGCAGATAACAGACAAAATCCATGAACCTTTATACAGATAAGAGGCTTTTACTCCATGAGGATGACTTTTGTTTGGACTAAGAGTATCCTATCTTCAGAAGAAATTCTCTCCTAAGACCATTAAGATCATCAAGAAAGAAGCCTTTTTAAGTCAGCACTTTGTATCTTTATTAGAGTTGTAATGAAAAATAAGCACAAATGTGTGTTCTTCTAGAGCATGGGATAGAAGCAGCAGCAATGAACTCAAAATTTGGCTATGGTTATACAGTAGTCATTATGGCCTTTAAGTCTGTCCACAAATACTCAGGTTCTCTTTCTACAGACAAAGTGAGATTGTACTTTTCTGACATCTTTGAAGTTAGTAGGGCCTTAGGACTTGACTTGGCCAATGTAATGTGAGTGGAAGTGACATGTCGTTTCCAGATAGAAACCTGAAGAGCCAGTGCTTGACTCATCATGTTCCTGTCCTCCTTCCCTGCCCCAACTCTGTCATGATCTGGCGATGACTTTCCCACAGGCAGTATTCACAGAATCTCTTTTCCATAGAAACTCTTGAGTCTGGGTCCCCGAGTTACCACCATAATCAGAGGTCCCTAATGACTCTCATTGGACATGTAGCATGAGAGAGAAAAAAAATTTACTTCATTAAGTCACCGAGAATTTGGAGAATATAGGTCCCATGTGATTTGTTTTTAGTCATACTCTTCCATGTACTCATGTTTTGTTATAAAAATTTCACACTTGCAAATTATATATAACATACCTGCCTAATTTTTAAAATGCACACATGAACCTACAACTCACTTTCAGAAATAGAACATGATCAGTTCCTTCAAGCTCCACTGGTGACTAACCTCGACTGATTGCCTCTTCCCAAAAGATGACCACTATCTCACTTTGTGTTAATAATTCACTTGCATTTCTTAATCATTTATCTCACATCTAGAATCTCTGTGTTTTACACATTGTTTAACTTTATGCAAATGGAATCTTCCTGTATGTATTCTTCTCAAATTTACTTTTCAATCTAATATTAAGATTCATCCATGCTGATGCATGTAGCAGAATACTATATTGTATGAGCATAAGAAAATGAATTTACTCTTTCTCTTATTAGATGGTCATTTGGGTTTACTGTTTGGGATTTTTGCTATTAAAAACTACACTAATAAGAATATTCTTGCATATATTCTAGTGCATATACACAATAACCTCCTTAGGGTGTACACCCAGGAGGGGAAATGCTGACTTGTGTAGTATTCAGATGCTCTACTTTATGAGATAAGATGAAATTGTTTTCCAAAGTGGTTGTGCCAATTCACACTTCCACCAGCTTGTATAAGTGTCTTTGCAAAACGTCCTCACCAACACTTGGTATTGTTGGTCTTTTTCTCTTTTTGCCACTGTGGTGGCTGCAAAATGGTATCTCATTGTGGTTTTAATTTGTATTTTCTTTAGGGCATACTTGCATCATATATGAATTGAAGAAACCAAAATGAGAAACATTTGAAACATTTTACCACCTGTATCCTTAAAAACCAGAAAAACTTCACAAATTAGGCCGCTTCTTAGAGGAGGGGCTGAATAACTGGAAAAAGCACAGTTATTCATTTTCTGGATATTAGAAAATACCAAAGGGCTTATGCTACTGTTTGTGTTGTAGGTTAAACAGCTATTTCTTAAATGGCTCATCCTAGGGGGTATTATCAAAAGCCGTGAGAAAAGCAAATACATTTCAGGGAAATCATAAACATTCCTTTTATCTTACCAGATAAAGAGATTTAGTATAAATCCTAATGCGCCCACTTGGCTGTAGACAATTTATAGCAGAGGAAGAGTTTGAAACACTTTCATGTAAACAATCTTAGATTTTTTTCCCTGAAGGCTGCTAAAAGACTGTTTGACACTCTTTGTAAGTGGGGAACATCTCAGAGTAAGAACCTGTTCTGGTTAATATCAGGACTCATTTCCCACTAGCAAAGCAGCTCCATTAAGCACTGTTTTCGTCTCTGCAGTCTTCACTTTTGTGTAATGTTTACATCATTGACACCTTCTCTTAGTGAATCCCTAATATAAACAAGGGGTATATTTTAACAAGATTTAAATACATTAAGCCCTAATGTATTTTAACAAGATTTAAAAGGATGTGGCCTTGGGATGAGAATAGCCAAATGGAGTACAGACTAAAACAAAAGTTGTATAATACTTCCATCTCTTATGACAAAGACAGCTCCACAATTTAAGCCTGGGAGAAAAATAGTCTCCTGTGTTTATTCATCAATTATAATTTGATGGCCTCCAAATGTCATCTGACCAGCCAAATTTTGCAACACAACCTTTTAGCAGAAAATTATAAACTCAGCCCTGTTTGGAAGAGAGACATGAAAGTAAATTTGCTTTGCTCCATAATATCTACATACTCATGGGAGCTGTGAGTTTCATGAACCACAACAGTAATACATGAAGAGCAAATCTTTGTAATTCATCATCCTAATGCAATAGAAGACAAGCCATCCACCTGATCTATTTAAGCTGAAAAGGGTCATTTGAAAGTGTGTTTAGTAACTGTTTGACCAATCTAGATAGAAGAGGTGGCTTTTGATTAACTTGCCTGTCCATGCCTTTGTTCTCTATAAAGCTCGTGGTGTTTCCCTGGCTAAGATCTTTGAGTTCTAGGCAGCAACAGTGGCTATTCTGGATCAGAAAGGCCAGTGAACTGGAGAGGTATGGTCTGGATGAATGCTACTCTAATGTGGTCCATGGACTGGTACCAGCCCAGGGACTCTTGTTACCAGTGTCCAATAAGAAACGTACACAAGTTAAAGTAAGTTTTTTTAAAATATTGTTGTAGCAGTTGGACATTCCTGCAGCAGGCCAGTGAGGGATCACTGGATTTGTCTTGCTGAATAAGAAATTTTCTAAAAGAATGGGTCAGTGACAAACTTAAAACAAAAACAAGAAATTTAGTTCCTTCTCCACAGATGGTTTAGAAAGCACTGGTCTGACTCATCTAGGGATCTTGTCAAAATGCAGATTCTTTACTTGACAAATAATAATTGTATATATTTGTGGGGTTTTATGGGGTACAATGTGATGTTTTGGTAAATGTTTACATTGTGGAATGATTAAATCAAGCTAATTAGCATATCTATCACTTCACATACTTATTTTTTGTGATTAGAACTTTTAAAATCTACTCTTCTAGCAATTTTGAAATATGCATTATTATAACTAAAATTGTCATCCTGTGATGATTCTGAAATCATGACTCTAAGTTTACATCTCTAAAACTTACTCCTCCTGTCTAACTGAATCACTTCTTTCCCTCCCTATCCCTCCCTCCCTAGCCCACAAGTTCTGGTAACTATCATTCTACTGTCTACTTTTACCAGCTCGACTTTTTTCAGATTCTGCATATAAGTAAGATCATGCAGTATTTGTCTTTCTGTGCCTGGCTCATTTCACTTAACATAATGTCCTCTAGGCTAATCTGTGTTGTTGCCAATGACAAAGAAGAATTTCTTTCTTTTTTAGAGCTTAATAGAATTCCATTGTGTGTATAAACCACATACACATTTTCTTTACCCATTTATCTGTTGATGCACACTTAACTTGATTTTATATCTTGGCTATTGTGAAAAATGCTGCAATGGTGAACATAAGAGCTCATATATCTCTTCAAAAAGCAGATTTTTTTTTTTTTCAAATCACCAACCCCAGTAATTCTGATTCACTAGATTTGGAGGGAAACTTGTGAATTTGAATTCATTTTTCTGTTTGTTTGTTCAAGACGGAGTTTCACTCTTGTTGCCCAGGCTATAGTGCAATGGCACAATCTCAGCTCACTGCAATCTCTGCCTCCCGGGTTCAAGCAAGTCTCCTGCCTCAGCCTCCCAAGTAGCTGGGATTACAGATATGCGACACCATGCCCGGCTAATTTTGTATTTTTAGTAGAGACGAAGTTTCACCACGTTGGTCAGGCTGGTCTTGAACTCCAGACCTCAGATGATCCACCTGCCTCGGCCTCCCAAAGTGCTGGGATTACAGGCGTGAGCCACTGCACCCGGTTGTGAATTTGCATTTCTAACAGGACCCCAGGTGATGCTTCTAGTGGGGACCACGCTCTGAGCAGCACTGGTCTAGAGTAAACAAAATGCAAAGTGCTCTCCACCATTTGTCACTGATGATTAACAAACCTGGACATTTTAATTTTGTGGTTTCAGAACTTAACACCTTTTAGACATTTATATTTGCCACCTTCTGTGCTTTTAGAAGAATGCAGGAATTAACATTTGTTATCCTCAGACTGTTCTGCTCTTCAAGATTTTTCCGTGTTGTCACCTTCTACCCTCACAGAATTGACGCTATGGTGGCATTTTCCTGAATTTATAAAGCTCCCTGTTTTATTATTAGTATTTGAAAGATTTGCCAATGTGTTAGCAGTATAGAGCATGCTGGGTCTAATGACCATAGCAGGCATTGCCTTCATGCAATAGACATAGATTATAACTGGCATCAGCACTGACCTGAACTTTTAAGACATACTCATAAAAGAAGGGTGGGGGTTGATCTCTCACACAGAAAACCAATTGTGCCTGCCTATCCAAAATGCTCAAGTAACTTAGGATGTCTTCTCTGGGTTTCTTTGCTATGGTTTCTGGAACACCAGCCAATCGAGGTTCCCTTCAAAATGAATAAAGCTTAGCACTTAGACAATTAACTGCCTCTGCCGGGCCTGGCAGCTCACGCCTGTAATCCCAGCGACTCATGCCCGTAATCCCAGCACTTTGAGAGGCCGAGGCGGATGAATCACCTGAGATCCAGAGTTCGAGACCAGCCTGACCAACATGGAGAAACCCCATCTCTATTAAAAATACGAAATTAGCCAGGTGTGGTGGCACATGCCTGTAATTTTAGCTACCCGGGAGGCTGAGGCAGGAGAATCACTTGAACTCGGGAGGCGGAGGTTGCAGGTGAATCGAGATTGCACCATTGCACTCCACCCTGGCCAACAAGAGCAAAACTCCATCTCAGAAAAAAAAAAAAAAAAAAAGAAAGAAAAAGAAAAGAAAAGAAAATTAACTGCCTCAGGATACAATGGTCACCTTCTGTCCTATGTGAACAGATATCTAGGAAGTGCAACCCAGCTGTTCCTGAGACTTCAAGTCTTCCATCAGTATCTCTGGCATAGAAAAGCAGGAGCTTTCTTCCAGAGCAATTCCATTGCTAAGTCAATTACCACAGGGTGTGGCAGGCTTTTAAAAGAGATTAAACTGCCCTTTCTACTGAAAGAAAATGATGAATTCTCAAATGGGACCCCTCTAATAATCCATTTGCTCAGATACAATGTACTCCTGTTGGCCAATTATCTGGTTTCATCTACATAGTTTGAATAAATGCCTTAGAATTCTGGGAAGGGATGTACAATTCAGAAAGCAGTTTGCACACAAAAACGAGGCCAGTGTCCCAAGAGGATGAAAAACATTCTCAGAAGTCCAAATAATTGAAACCAAATCTCTAAATCAAAGCCGTTTAAAGAAAGTTCTGAAAGACTAAGTTTTAAATTCTATGTATATCTCAATTGCAGTTGTTCCTTTAATTTGATTTAGCAGCTACTAAATATCTGTGTGCATGCCTCCATGCCTCAGTTTCCTCATCTGTAAAATGCAGATAATTGTACCTACTTTATAGGATTGTGGTAAGGTTAGATGAAATAATAAATGTCAAGTCTTGAAAAGCGTTCCTAGTACATAGTAAGTATGATACAAAATTTCCGAGGATATAAGTTATGAAGAGTTTTTTGACTTAGTGCACCCTGACCTCACCCCATACACACACCTGGTAATTGGCATGCCTAGCCTGTGTATGAATACAATCCATGCTGAGTACAGTGGAAAGAGTGTAGACCAGCTCTGTCAAATTATAGAAAAACAATGTGAGTCACTGATATGTTTTGGCTGTGTCCCCACCCAAATCTCATCTTGAATTGTAATAATCCCCAAGTGTCGAGGGCAGGGCCAGGTGGAGTGGTTTTCTCAATACTGTTCTCATGGCAGTGAATAAGTCTCATGAGATCTGATGGTTTTATAAATGGGAGTTCCCCTGAACACAGTCTCTTGCCTGCTGCCATGTAAGACATAACTTTGCTCCTCATTCACCTTCTGACGTGATTATGAGGCCTCCCCAGCCATGTGGAACTGAGTCAATTAAATCTCTTTACTTTATAAATTACCTAGTCTCAGGTATGTCTTTATTAGCAATGTTAGAACAGACTAATACAGTAAATTGGTACCAGGAATGGGGTGTTGCTGTAAAGATACCTGAAAATGTGAAAGCAACTTTGGAACCAGGTACCAGGCAGAGGTTAGAACAGTTTGGAGGGCTCAGAAGAAGACAGAAAAACGTGAGAAAGTTTGGAACTTCCTAGAAACTTGAAGGGCTCAAAAGACAGGAAGATGTGGGAAAGTTTGGAACTTCCTAGAGACCTATTGAATGGCTTTGACCAAAAGGCTAATAGTGATATGGACAATAAAGTCCAGGCTGATGTGGTCTCATGTAAAGATGAGGAACTTGTTGGGAACTGGAATAAAAATCACTCTTGCGGCCGGGCGCGGTGGCTCAAGCCTGTAATCCCAGCACTTTGGGAGGCCGAG
>NW_016810765.1:5084323-5104612 GCF_001698545.2 Rhinopithecus bieti | reverse complement strand
CTGGAGGCTTTTGCTCCTGCCCTAGAGATCCATGGAACTTTGAACTTGAGAGAGATGATTTAGGGCATCTGGCAGAAGAAATTTATTGTTTTTGTTTTGTTTTTGAGACAAAGTTTCACTCTGTCACCCAGGCTGGAGTGCAGTGCTGCAATCTCGGCCCACTGCAACCTCCTCCTCCCCAGCGCAATTGATTCTCATGCCTCAGTTTCCTGAGTAGCTGGGATTATAGGCATGCACCACCATGCCCAGCTAATTTTTGTATTTTTAGTAGAGGTGGGGTTTTGCTACATTGGCCGGGTTGTTCTTGAACTCCTGACCTCAAGCAATCCACTCACCTCAGCCTCCCAAAGTACTGGGATTACAGGTGAGAGCCACCACATGTAGCGTTTTTTTACACCAAGACCAAGTCTCACTCTGTTGCCCAGGCTGGAGTTCAGTAACATTATCTCAGCGCACTGCAACCTCTGCCTCCCAGGTTCAGGCAATTCTCCTGCCTCAGCCTCCTGAGTAGCTGGAACTACAGGCACATGCCACCACGCCCAGCTAATTTTTGTACTTTTTGGTTGAGATGGGGTTTCACCATGTTGGCCAGGCCAACATGGTCTTGAACTACTGACTTCAAGAGATTGGCAGAAGAAATTTCTAAGTGGCAAAATCTTCAAGAGGAAGCAGCACAAAAAAGTTTATAAAATTGGCAGCCTGACAATATGATAGTAAAGAAAAACTGATTTTCTGGGGAGAAATTCAAGCCAGCTGCAGAAATTTACGTAAGTAAGGGGGAACCAAATGTTAATCACCAAGACAAGGGCAAATATGTCTCCAGGGCATGTCAGAGACCTTCACAGCAGACCCTATCATCACAGGCCTGGAGGCCTAGGAGGGAAAAATGATTTTGTAGGACAGGCCCAGGGGCCCCCTGCTCTATACAGCATTGGGACATGGTGCCCTGTGTCCCAGCTGCTTTAGCTCCAGCTGTGGCTAAAAGGGGCCAAAATACAACTCAGGCCATTGCTTCACAGTGTGCAAGGCCCAAGTCTTGGTGGCTTACATGTGGTGTTGGGCCTATAAGTGCACAGAAGTGAAAAATTTAGGTTTGGGAACTTCTGCATAGATTTCAGAGGATGTATAAAAATGCCTGGATGTCCAGGCAGAAGTTTGCTTCGGGGTGGGCCTCTCATTGGAGAACTTCTACAAGGGAAATGGAGAAGGGAAATGTGAGTTGGTGCACCCACACAGAATCCCTACTGGGGCACTGCCTAGTGGAGCTGTGAGAAGAGGGCTACTGTCCTCCAGACCCTAGAATGGTATATCCACTGACAGCCTGCACCATGCACCTGGAAAAGTTGCAGACACTCAATGCCAGCCTGTGAAAGCAGGCAGGAGAAAGTCATAGGGGCAGAGCTGCACAAGGCCGTGGGAGCCCACCTCTTGCATCAACACACCCTGGATGTGAGAATGGAGTCAAAAGAGGTCATTTTTGGAACTTTAAGGTTTCATGACTGCCCTATTGGATTTCAGACTTGCATGGGGCCTGTAGCCCCTTTGTTTGGGACAGTTTCTTCCATTTGGAGCAGGTATATTTACCCAATTCCTATACCCCCATTGCATCTGGGAAGTAACCAACTTGAACTTGCTTTTGATTTTACAGGCTCCTAGGCAGAAGGGACTTGTCTTGTCTTAGACCAGACTTGGGACTGTAGACTTCTGAATTAATGCTAAAATGAGTTAAGACTTTGGGGTACCATTGGGAAGGGGTGATTGTTTTGAAATGTGAGGAAATGAGATTTGGGAGGGGCCAGGAGCAGAAGGATATGGTTTGGTTCTGTCCCTGCCCAAATCTCACCTTGAATTGTAATAATACCCATGTGTCGAGGGTGGAGCCAGATGGAGATAATTAATCATGGGGGTGGTTTTCCCAATACTGTCCTCATGGTAGCAAATAAGTCTCATGAGATCTGAAGGTTTTAGAAATGGAAGTTCCCTTGAACACACTCTCTTGCCCGCCACCCTGTAAGACATTACTTTGCTCCTCATTCACCTTCCACCATGGTTGTGAGGCCTCCCCAATCATGTGGAACTGTGAGTCAATTAAACCTGTTTCCTTTATAAATTACCCAGCCTTGGGTATGTTTCTTATTAGCAGTGTGAGAACAGACTAATACAGTCACATGTAAAATGTTAATTTTTTTTAAAGTAAAAAGAGGCAAAACTAATTTCAATATTTTAAATTTTAACCCAATATATCCAAAATATGTCATTTCAACATATCATCAATATAAACATTATTAGTGATATATTTTACATTCTTTTTTCACAATAAGTCTTCAAAATGTGTTTATTTTACATGTAAGACACATTATGGTTTAGATGCTAAGTGTTCATTAGAAATACTTGATGAGAGGCTGGATGCAGTGGACTCATGCCTGAACTCAGCATTTTGGCAAAGGTAGGAGGATCCCTTGAACTCAGGAATTCAAGACCATCTTGGGCAATGTAGTGAGACCTTGTCTCTATTAAAAAAAAAAAATAGCTGGGTGCGGTGGCATGTACCTGGAGTCCCAGCTACTTGGGAGGCTGAGGCAGGAGAACTGCTTGAGGCTGGGAGGTCAAGGCTGCAGTGAGCTATGATCACACCTCTGCACTCCAGTTTGGGCAGCAGAGTGAGACCCTGTGTCAAAAAAAAATTTTTTTTTTTAAGAACTACTTGATGAGGCCAGGTGCAGTAGTTCACACCTGTAATCCCAGTACTTTGGGAGGCCAAGGCTGGAGAATGGTTTGAGCCCAGGTGTTTGAGACCAGCCTGGGCAACAAAGTGAGAACTTGTCTTACAAAAACTTTTTTTAAATTAGCCAGGTCTGGTGGCACACACCTGTGGTCCCAGCTACACAGGAGGCTGAGGCAGGAGAATTGCTTGAACCCAAGAGGTTGAGGCTGCAGTGAGCCAAGATCATGCCATTGCATGCCAGACTGGGCAACAGAGCAAGGACCTGCATCAAAAAATATATATATTTAATGAGCACTTAGATTTCATAAAATTTACCATTGAAAATGTAGATTCACTTACCCAAGTTGTTGCAAACATACTTGAAATTTTGCAGTAACTAAGTTGAATTTTTCAAGAACTGAATTGAACATTGGTATTCTAATTTAAATTAAATTAAATTATAAATTCCGTTATTCAGTCAAACTAGTCACATTTAAACAAGTCACATTTAAACATCTGTGGGTTCCATATTAGATAGCATAGCTTTGCAAACAGATGGGCTTGCCATTTAATCATATGGTCTTGGACATGTTAATGGAATTGTCTTAGTCCCAATTTCCTAATTTACAGTCTACAAATGTACTAATCCACAAAAAATATATATCCACCATGAATTATTCTCTTCAGTATGTAAGGTAATGTATCACCTCTGCATAGCACAACAACTAACAGATTTTAGTAAGTCCTCAATAAATAGTGACTACGTTTTACTTAATATTTTAAGAACAAAACTGAAACACCGCTAAAGCTAAAGAATTGTACAATGAATGCCCATACACTACAATTGTTGACATTTTGTTATATTTGCCTTATTATTTATGTATCTAAATATCCATTCATCAGTTCATCTTAACTTTTTCATGTATTTCAGAGTAAACTGCAGACATCAGTACACTTTACCTCTAAAACTCCAGCATGTATATCATTAACTAAAGTTTAATATTTGGTTTTGGTTCTTTCTCTTCCTTTCTTCTTTCCTTCCTTCCTTTTGCTTAGCCTTTCTTTTCTTTACTTTTTTCTTCCTTGTTTTCTTCTTTCCTTCTCTCTCTTTGCTTCCTTCCTTCCTTCCCTCCCTCCTGCTTTCCTTATTTACTTTTAAATCAAATGTGTGTCTAGTGAAATGCAAATGTATTAAATGAACCACTGGCTAAGTACTGCCAATGTGCTTATCTGTGTGAGCCAAATCTCTATGAAGGTATAGAACATGCCCATTATCTAGAAAGTTCCCTCACACACCTTCCTTGTTAATTCCAGCCCCACTGCACTGCGTGCCCCCCCGACCAGGAAATGATTGTCCCAGTTTCCCTCCATAGATTAATTAAGCCTAATCTAGAGTTTCAAGTAAATGGAATCATACAATATGTAGCCTTTTGTGTAAGGCATCTTTCACTCAGCATTATGTTTTTGAGACTCAGTCATGTTGTGTATTTACATCTTTTTACTACTGAGCAGTAATTGTGTCTATTTTTAATCAAGGGAACTGATGACTTGACCCCATCGACAGTTCATTCCATTTTTTCACAGCAAAAAAATTTCTTCATCCGGTCAACCCAACATGGATCTCCCTAAGACTTGTAGGTTTTGATGCTGGCTCAACTCCTTAGTATTAATGAAATAAAAGTACTTTTTTTCATGTGACATCCTCTGAAATTTACATAGTAGTAAGAACTTCTTCTGAGCCTTCTATGAAAAAGACAACTATATTCCTAATTCCTTTAGCCTTTCTGTACACAATTGTGTTTTAGGTTCTTTCAGTTTCTGTCTCACTCTCTGTGTTCACTCTCTCAGCACAATTTGTAATTTACATTGTGTTCTTGTTTATTGGATATCTTCCCCGCTTGACTGTAAGTTCCAAAGAAAAACACTATGTCTATTTTATGCACCAGTGTACACCCAGCACCTAGTACAGTGCCTGGCACTCAACAAATATTTGTTGAATGAATAAGTGACTATATGAAGGAAGGAAGAAACTCACCTGTGAGCATGTTTAATTTTGTCAATATGTTAACTGTATCTGGAGCAGCAAAGCAGATCTTCCAGGGGCCAGAGGCTGGAGTTTGTAGGAAACACTAATTCCCAAGAGATATACCTTGGGGAAGGTACCAACCAAATGCACTGACTTCATTCTTGGCCAGAAGAAGAAACTTGAGTCACTATCTCCATTGCTTTTTTACTGACCTGAATGAATAGCCTGGACCAAAACCTGAAATTTCACTTAAAATCTAAAATCAGTCATAATTATCTGGGCCCTTGCTTTTATGTTCCAACCCCCTCAGATCTCCAGAAATAAGCAGACACTGTTCAAGAGGGTTTCACCCACATGCCCAAAGTCCAAATGTATGAGATAATTATCTAAAACATAGATTTGTTTTGCCCTTCTTGTATTTTTCTTTCCCCTCTTCCAAGAACATAGCCAGATCTTTGTGTTCACTTTCTTGTTTGTGATCCATAAAAGCAGGAATTGCATTTAGATAATTTGACTCTGGCTTGTTTTTTCAGAATCACAGGACTCCTGAAGGAATTATGCTAGGGATGGGGAGGAAGGAGGGATTCGAAGGTAGTAATGGAAGCAGAGATATTGCCCCCAGACTGGGAAGGGGTTGGGGTTGTCAAATTCTTCAAACAGTATGACCCACACCCACCTCCCTGCTGCACCATGGAGGGTGGTGGCAGGACCTCAGGAGGCTATCGATGTGGGGTCTGGGAGAATCTGGACTCTCACCACCAGGTTCCCAATAGCAACAATGACAGACCGAGTCCCAGCTTCACAAAAAAGCTGGAGAACTGCCCATCTTCAGTGAGTTACCTAGCTTGGGACCCAGGATTTCAGTGTTCAGTCTGATGTCCTGAGTGAAAGAGCCTTCTCCTGATTTCAGTGTAAGCTTTCGGAGTTTTTATACGGCCCTAGAGAAAGAGAAAGAGAAAGAGGAAGAGAATCCCATTCTTATGCCCTCCTCCGTAAAGACTGAAATTGACATATTTTTGCCATTTGAGAGAGATGGAGACTCCGAGATTAATTTGATTTTTTAAAATAAAAAGTTACATTAATTAATTGAGATTGTGCAGTAAGATCTATAAGGACAAAAGGAGAGAAGAGAGGAATACAAGGGAGAAACAGAGCCACATCTGAGGGAAGAGAAAAGAAAACAAGGGATAATGAGGGAAGAAAGATGGTGGAATGTGGCAAGGGTATGAACGGATGCCGCGTACCACAGAGCTAAATAATTATAAGCTAACAAACTGCCAAATAATGGCTATTCTATTCTTTTCTTGGACAAATACATATTCATAATGATAAAATGAAAAATTTTTTTTTAAAGCTATGGTTTTTGCATGACTGAAAGTCAACAAACTCTCAAATATGACTAGATTTAATTTCATTGTGTGTCTGGGTGTTTTCTTGATAGGCCAGTAGTGTTTGATAAGTAATAAAATAGGTGTCATTAAATCACAAATACAGTTCACAAAGTTGGTTTTTCTTGCCATTGTTTCAGCAAAACACTAATTATGTTGTAATCAACACTTTCACTTATTTTGTATTCTATTGACAGTAATGCCAAAATAGATGCTTTCCTTAAAATATTATTGTCCTAAGGTAGTTTTTTTATTACTAATTTCTATTTGGAGAACATTTACTCTACTAACACAGTAGCAACTGGAGTTGTCAATAAAATTCCTTTATATATCATGTTCAAACATTGTATTTGGATTGTCCATCATAGATTATTTTTACCACAGACAATATTACCAAATATTTTCATTTTGATATACATAGTCATATCACAATTTTCACCATCTCTTAAAGCAACATCTAGAGCCATATATGAAAAATGACTACTTCTTACGAAATGTCTGGATGTGCAGCTATAAAGACGTAGGAGTAATTTGGATGATTTCATTTCAGAATATGCTCCTTAGACTCCATGTGCTAGTGTTCTGAATGCTGCTCTAATTTGTAAATACCTGTGGAACCACAAAGAGAAGTAAGAAAGTAGATGCTCAGCACAACTGGGAAATGGTACTCAATCACGCGAGGCTCTATTGCATTCATGCTATCGGAGAAAAATGATTTGACAAGCTAATTAATTTGTCTTTTCTCTTACCTAAGCGCTTCTGCCACTCAAAATCTTTTCACAGACTCTAAAGTAGTGTTCATCTCTAATGTGAGTAGCAGCAGGACAGTCCGTACATTGTTAAGGCATTTGGATAGAGGACAAGGATAGAGAAGTATTTGCCTGGGGCCTGAATGGTGTTAGTCATGAGGGTGGGTATTTAGGGTCACACTGTCTCAGCACTGAACACTGGATCCCAAGTGACAGAGGTGTCCACATGTTCTTTAATTAATCTGTGTCTCTATGTGATGTGTAGGGCTCTGTAAACTATGGGGCAAGGGCTGGGCCCCTCTTGCCTAGTCTAGCTGAGTACTCAGAAGGAGAAGTGAGAATGAAGAGAGGGAAAGAGGAGAGAGAAGAAAGGAAAGTGGCTGAGAAAGAACCGGAAGCTATCTCCCACACCTCCAAGAAATTAAAACCTCTAACCTTAATGATCTCTTTAAAACATAAACAAACCTTCAGCACTGGTGCACCCATGAAACAGATTCAGCTCGCCTGCATTCAAAGAGTGTCTACACACATACTTAAATATGTAACTATGAAATATACATTTACTAAAATTCTTTAATAAAATATATTGGTTAAATATATCTATGTCCTCTTCAGTTTTTTTCTAGTGCAAATGAGATCATTTTCTTCTTCCCAATTCCTTTTGCTTTACTCTTCTTAGAATCTCTCCAGGGATGAGTTTGGGGGGTGCAGGTGTAGGATGGTAGGGACAATAAACATCATATTTCACATTACTGGTTACTACATTTAGAATTTCAGGGAACAGTGGACATTTTTTGATAATTTTGGCTATCCATGTGGAATTGACCATTTGCAGAAGGGAGAGGGCAAAATAGGTTGAAAACAAACATCAAGCATCTGAAATCTCCATCAATTCTTGAAAAAGACATTTCTAATGCACCTACAGACAATCATGAAAATATATACTTAGACTAAAGACTATTTGAATGTGTAGTCTTTTTTTTAAATGAAAACTTACTTATTACACTTATTTATTCATGTGTGTGTTTGTTCATACATTTGTTGCCACAATCTGTTGAAAGTTTTATGAAAAACATGACCCTGTCTTTGGTTTCTCTTTTGGGATCCAGTGCCTAGGTGTGTTCACCCAAGCAGAACCAATGAAGCTCTTACAAGTTCTCCACTGAATGACATGGCAAGAGTTTTGATACTGCAGAACACATTGTGTGTGTGTGTGTGTGTGTGTGTGTGTGTGTGTGTGTCTGTGTGTGTGTGAACAGTTGGTGAGGACCTTGTTTCCAAAATTGATAGAAGTCTAGAAATCATTGAATATCACTCATTGCATTGACTTTAAAACATCCCTAAGATGGTGGCCCTGAACACATCAAGCCATCAAGATGTTTTTGTTTATTTAGACATTAAGCATAAGAAAAACAGTAGTATATACCTCTAAATTGAACCAGAGTCTAGGAAAGAAGAGAGGGAGAAACGCAGATGTCACTGTGAGAAATATGGCCAGACGAACAGCACAAACTCTTGCGCTCTAAATGCCCAAATGACAGCTGGATGACAACAATCCTCGGAGGAATGAATAAGGACTTTTTGCTCGCCCGGAAAATTGAAGGGCTTACAGAGCGCTGACAAATGACTGATAATCCCTGCTGTGAAGCAGACCTGGTGCTGAACTATCACATGTGGTCTCTCAACAGAACTGCCCAAGAGTGGCTGGCTGCTGCTGCTCCCACCGCTCCTCAGTAGAAGTGCAAAGACATAAGTGACAGCCAGGCCACAGGACAAGGACTCATTTTCCCCCTTGGATAATCAGGCTCTTGGTGTAATTCACAGGTGGGCTTTTCCTCATGGGAGGAAAAGGTGGAGCAGCTGATGATGGGCGGTGAAGGTCAGCTAATAAACTAGTCATATCACTTACTAGTTATGAACTCTGGGCCCATCACTTTGCTTCCTGGAGCCCCCATTTCCATGCATTTAAGGGGGGCCAGCACCACCTACATAATTGTGTTACTGTGGGGCTTTGAAAAAATGTTGTAAATGCATAACCTACTCAGCAGATAATTATCCCTTTTCTTTTTCTCTTTTCTTAAAATTTATTTTCAAATTGACAAAATTTTATCTATTTAGGGTGTACAACATGTATTGCAGAATGGCTAAATTGAGCTCCTAATATACGTGTTGCCTCATACACTTATCTTTTTTTGGGGGGGTGAGAACACTTAAAATCCGTTCTCTTAGCAATTTTCAAGTGTACAATATTGTTAACTATAGTCAGAATGTTGTGTAATAGATCTCTTGAACTTCTCCTTTCTAATTGAAATTTTGTACCCTTTAGCCAACATCTCTCAATCCCAGCATCACCCCCAGTGCCTGGTAACCATCATTCCACTCTCTGCTTCTTTGAGTTCAACTGTTTTAGATTCCCTATAAGTGAGATCATGCAGTATTTGCCTTTCTGTGCCTGGATTATTTCGTTTAGCATAATGTCCTCCAGGTTCATCCATGTTGTTGCAAATGACAGGATTTCCTTCTTTTTAGAGCTGAATAGTATTATATATATAATATATAATATATATAATTTATTATATATGCCACATTTTCTTTATTCATTCATCATTCATGGGCACATAGATTGGTACCATTTCCTGCCGATCGTGATTTACATTGCAATGAATATACGAGTGCCAATATTTCTTTGACATACTGATTTCATTTCCTTTGCATATATACCCAGCAGTGGGATTCCTGAATCCTATGGTAGTTCTATTTTTATTTTTTTAAGGATTTTTCTTTTAGAGACAAGATGTGGCTATGTTGTCCAGGCTGGTCTTGAACTTCCTAGGCTCAAGTGATCCTGCCACCTCAGCCTCCTAAGCAGCTGAGACTACAGGCACACAGTACCACGTGTTATTTTAAAAATTTTAAGGAAACTTTACACTGTTTTCCTTAGTGGTTGTACTGTTATCTTTTTTCAAATATTATTTTCCTATCTGAATATGAATGTCCCATAAGACTTTCAAATTTTCCATAGGCCTATCATCTTATAAAATGACTACCGCTATCAAAAAGGGAGGAAGAGGAAGAGAATGCTTGTCACTAGGGAGGATGAGTCATCGCGGAATAGCTATGGGCATTACAGAACTCCCTAGGCCTGCCTGATAGAACCCTGAGCCACTCGCCAGCCCCCAAGTCCTGATTCTGGCATGAGGATTCCTGCTACAGGAACTATCCCAACTCCTCAAGGAGCACATTCAGAGAATGGCTATTTGCTGGGTCCCCTTCTTCTGTCATTACTTGCTGGCTCATGAGAGCTGAGCTGTCCTGTCAAATACACACAAGCTTCCTTCACACACATGAAAAACTCCAATGGAAGCTCCCCGTCTATGGCATGAAGCAGATTCCTTCTATTTATAAGCAGCAGCCCAACAGGCAGGCTTCGTTCTGTAACTTGCAGTTCTCAGCAAGCTGCACTAGAATAGAGATGTGTTCATACTTTCCAGTCACCCAGATTGCCACTTCAAAAAGAGAGTGATAGACAAATACGCTGCAACCCGTTTATAACATTTTCCCATGTTTAACTTCCAAATTGGAGAGTCTTAAGCACAGTTGCCAAAAGCAATTTTTTTTTTGAAATGCAATCCTTTTTTTTTTTTTCTTTGGTCTCTTAGTAAATGGTAACTGAATTTTTCCCCCTACTGTTTCTTTTCAGAGGCCAAGAGTTTTTCACTCTCGGTCTGCAATACCCTGCCTGGGCTATCACCCAAATGGCTTTCACACTTAAAGTGAGAAAGAATTAAGTGCTTCTGCAATTGAAAAATGGTTCTGTCTGCCTTGGAGCCACAAAGCTCTCTTTACTGAACTATTGCTTTTAAGATTCCAAAGCTAAGTGTACCAATGAGCCTACGATGGTGCCAAGAAAGAAACTAGAGAATGAAGAAAATCCCATCAGTTCTCTGTCTGGAGCACATCTGGGTGTATTCACCTAGTTTTCTCTCCCAGATGTTTTAGACGAGGGAATTTCACAGCTATTCTCTGGTTTTCACACAGTAAGCCTAGTACAATCTCAAAGGTTGTTGTCTTGACGTAATTTCCACACAATAACAGTCTAAATTGGTTGTGGACTACATTTTCAAATTCAGTTAGTTAGAAGGAGATTTTTCACCTATGCTTCTAGTACAATACAATATTGAACTTAGTCGAATGGCAGGAAAAAGCAAGTAAGCTATCTCCATTGATGATTATCCTCTTCAGAGGACTAAACAAATCTCTTTACATCTCAAAAGTATATATTATCCTGTAATCTGTGTATGTCTTTTACAAAGCAGGCTTGCCAAGGGGAAGACATATTTGAATCAATTTGCCTTAAACACCTTTAAGCATTTCACTAAACATTTACTTGTTGTTATGCCCCTAAACAGAATGGCAATCTTCCACCTTCTAGCTAGCATTTAAGGCCAGCCTTAGCTCTGTGAATGGTGGCCTAGCAAATCCTCTGGGAGATTGCCAATTTGTAAGAAGCTCTGTATTACAATGCTTATTATCACGTTTTCTTTTCTAAAATGGACTGTAGATGTTCAAGTCATCGTTTCCTTTAAGTATTTTCTCTTACCGAACTTTGAAGCAAGGCTAACAGTGTTTTACAAAAGCAATTTAAAAAATTCGACAGGGATCAGCAAGGACACTAAAACCAGTAAAAGTAGAGAGATCTATATTTGAAAGAGAGAAAGGGACAGCCCTGAAAATCATAGAGCAGTCAGTTTAGTTTTCATACTTGGAAAATACTAGAACAAATCATCAAAAAATCAATTTGCAAACACCCATAAGATCACAGAATACTAGGTAATAATCAACATTGCTTTGTGAAGAACAGTCTTGTCAGAACCATCTAATTTCCTTCTAAAACAGAGTGACAAGTCTAGTAGATCAGAGGGATTAAATAGATGTAACAGAGCTTGAATTTTACAAAGCTCTTGATTCTCTCTTCCATGATATGCTCATCAACAGATGACTTCAGACCAGAAGAAATTTGCTGAAAAGGTTTACTAAAAAGCAGAGCTCTCAGTGTTTCAGCATTAAATTGGCAGGTGGGGATTTGGATAGGAGAATATTTGGTGTGATACTACTTGGCACAGGAATACTTTAATACTTGGCTCCTAGATACTTTAACATGCCCATCAGCCCCAAATATAGTTCTAGCACATGCTATGTCCTCAGTCAACACTCGCTCAATGAAAGAATGATTGATCAGACAGCAGCTGCTTGTTGAACCATCATGACTCTAAAATGAATGGATAGGCAGGTGCGGTGGCTCACGCCTGTAATCCCAGAACTTTGGGAGGCCGAGGCAGGTGGATCACCCAAGGTCAGGAGTTTGAGACCAGCCTGGCCAACATAGTGAAACCCCATCTCTACTAAAAATACAAAAATTAGCCAGGCATGTTGGCAGACGCCCGTAATTCCAGCTACTCAGGAGGCTGAGGCAGGAGAATCACTTGAACCCAGGAGATGGAGGTGGCAATGAGCCAAGACTGCACCACTGCACTCCAGTCTGGGCAACAGAGGGAGACTCCATCTCCAAAAAAAATAAAATAAAATAAAATGGATGGATAGATCAGCATTTTGTGGAGGCGTATTTGTCCTTCCTCTATGAAGAGCCAGCTCACTATGGTCACTGGAGACTCTATTGGGTAAGGGATTTACATTGTTTGGGACAGGTTTTACAAATATGCAGAAATAATGATGTGAAGTTTATATTGGAGAAAATCAAATGACATAAACTCAAGCATTATAAAATGCAAAATGAATGGTATACGAAATGCTGGTTAAGTGAAAGGTATGCCATATCTTTAAGACATCTTGGAGTGAAAATTTTGAGAAAGGTCAGGAGATATAAGGAACCAGCACATCAAAGTCAGAATCTCAAAGGCTTGGCCACTTACTAGTTGTGTGACTTTGGAAAAGTTATTTAACTTTTGTGTCCTTGTATGTATAGGGGGCTTCCAAAGTCTTATAGAGTTGAAGTCAGAAATACATGAAATATATATATTTAGGTAACTAGTTAGATAGGTACCTCCCCCAGAGTCAGACATACTGTAAGCATGTAATAAATATCAGATTCTTCACTTCCATTCACACCCACATGTGAATTAGGTGATATTAATTACATGCCTCCAGTATGCCAACTGAATTTGGCTAAATCTTCCTCAAGAAAGTGACCTATCAGTAGATTCAGTGACACAGCTACCAAGTTCTTATCTCCTGCCACCATTCTGAAGCCACGGATGGCTCTCTGCTGTTCACCATGTTTCTCACCCCCTATCTCCGTTTTCATAATTTAAACACCATACTGCATCTAGCGTATGGCTTATCATGGGAAAAAGCAAACTTTTCCTGTGGGTATCTAGGGCATGCCTGCCCAGTTGCTAGACCCTTCCCCTCCTCCCAGATGCATGGCTATGCATTTTCTGGTATCTTCAACATCAGGGCCACAAGTCAAGTCATCTGAAGAGGGCACCTGAGACAATTTAGGCCAATCATCAGCATCACAATCGACTGTTCCATGGGTGGTCATCTGATCCTCCAGACTCGGCCTTCAGCATCTCTTCATAGAATTGTTTTTGAACTAGAACTCAGAGAATTTAAGAGGTGTCAGCCTTTCCTTTGTTGATACAGTCCGTTGGACCAATGGTGATGTTTCCCACCATGAGAAAAAGGCAGTCTGTAGTAAACATAAGAGACTGCTCAGAGAGCAGCAGATGAGCGTGAGGGTATGGCCTGGAAACCTGGGAACCCTTGGGCCTTGTTCCCGAGGCCCAGCTGCATTCCTGCTCTTCTGTAGCTCAGTTCTTCAAACCTTTCAATTCCCCTAGCCAATCAACTCTTTGTTTTTGTTTAAGCCTTTTCACATTGGGTTTCTGTTATTTGTAGATTTCAAAAAAAAAAAAAAAAAGAATTCAACTAAGATCCCTTTTTTAAAAAAAATCTTTGAACATACCCTGAAATATTTAGAGTAAAATGATAGACACTGTATTGAGTCAAAGCTTACGTGCATTAAGATGATTGAAACACATTTCCAAAAAGTCTTTCCGGCCAGGCACAGTGGCTTATGTCTGTAATCCCAGCACTTTGGGAGGCTGAGGCAGGTGGATCACTTGAAGCCGGGAGTTAGAGACCAAGCTGGCCAACACAGCGAAAGCCCATCTCCACTGGAAAAAAAAATACAAAAATTAGTCAGGTGTGGTGGTGCACACCTGCAACCCCACCTACTGAGGAGACTTAGGCACACACAAGAATCGCTTGAACCCGGGAGGCAGAGGTTGCAGATCACACCACTGCACTCCAGCCTTGGCAATAAAGTGCGACTCTGTTTCAAAAAAAAAAAAAATCCTTTCATGGACATTTTATCAATTTCAATTTTCATTTACAATATATGAGAATTGAGAATGTCTGTTATCCACTCTTCCCTAACACTGGATTAAAAATAATTGTTGTGGCTACTTTGATAGGTGAAAAATGCTATCTTGAATTTGTACTCATTCAGTTACAAATTCTAACAACAATTTTCATCTTTGCTGAATAGTCCAGTTGTGTCATTTGGTACATTTTACTATTAGTTTGTAAAAGTCACTTATACATAAAAATATTAAAACTTTGCTTGTCATATATGCTGCAAATATTTCATGCAGTTTTGTTATCTGCATGGTTGCTGTGCTCTTCTACATAACAGTCCGTTGAAGGTCAAATAAAGAACTCTAATTCCCACACCTTTTTCCAGAAATATTACTACAGTTGCTTTCTTAGTGAATTCTCCAGACCAGTAATACCCAGTGATTCTTAAGTATCATTGAATCATCTGAATATAATCAGAACATAATCAACATTTTCAAGTTTTCTTAACTATTCAAAACCTTAGATTTTATTTAACTTTCCACCCTGCCAGGGAAAAATGTTGCAGCTGTCCTTAAACAGCTGACCATTTTTGCTTGGAGGAAAAGCTCAAGTACTATTAGCAGCTCTGCTCAATCTTGACATCTTGGTATCTCTCCATCTTGTCAACTTTTCTTCCTTCTTTCTGACAGGTCAATTTCCCTGGTCCTTTCTTTTCTCCACTATAAGAAAGTCTTCTTCGTATAGTTTACTCCTTAGATGTTAAAAAATCTGGCCGGGCACAGTGGCTCACGTCTATCCTCCCAGCACATTGGGAGACCAAAGCAGGCAGATCAGTTGAGCCCAAGAGTTCAAGACCAGCCTGGGGAACATGGCAAAATCCTGTCTCTACAAAAAACACAAAAATTAGCCCGGTGTGGTGGTGCACACCTATAGTCCTAACTGCTTGGGAGGCTGAGGTGAGAGGCTTGATTGAGCCCAGGAGGTCAAGGCTGCAGTGAGCTGAGATTGCACCATTGCACTCCAGCTTGGGTGACAGAGCGAGACCCTGTCTCAAAAAAACACAAAAAACAAAAGACGATGTAATGAGTCCCAAGAAGTTACAGTTACAAGACTACTAAAGTAACAGAAAAACAAAAATCTAAAATTTCTGCGTATGGCTAGAAATGATTTTAAGTGACCCTGAAAGCCATTGTCTGTTTAGTAACGACTTGGAGGGAGATCAGAACGAAACCTGTGATGAAAAGAGCCCTAGATGATGGATTTCTCTTTCAGTGTTGGGGAAAAAATGTCAACTAGACCTGAATTACAGATAACCTGTGTATTAGTTATCTATTGCTGTAAAACAAATTACCTCAACACTTACTGACTTAAAACAGCAAAAATTATCTCACAGTTACTGTGAGTCAGAAATCCAGGAACAGTTTAGCCAGGTGGTTGTGGCTCAGGGTTTCCAATGAACGTGCAGTGTGTGAGCTGGGGCTGGAGGCTCCACTTCCAAGCTCACCCACAGGGCAGTTGGCCAAGCCCAGGCTCCTCATCACAGGAGACTCTTCCCAGGATGCTCACAACATGGCAGGTGGCTTCCCCAGAGTGAGTGACAGGAGGGGTGAGAAAGAGACAGCAAAGCCGAAAGTGTCTTTTATAATCTGGTATAACCTAATACGCCATAACTTTTGCCACATCCCACTGGTGACACAGCTCAATCCTGGTACAATGGAGGAGGGCTGCACACAGAGGTAAGTCCTGAGGCAGAGTCTGTAGCAGCCATCTTTTTTTTTTTTCTTTTGAGACTGAGTTTTGCTCTTGTCGCCCATGCTAGAGTGCAGTAGCCTGACTGCAGCTCACTGCAACCTCTGCCTCCTGGGTTCAAGTGATTCTGCTGCCTCAGCCTCCCAAGTAGCTGGGATTACAGATGCTCACCACCACACCCAGCTAATTTTTGTATTTTTAGTAGAGATGGGGTTTCACCATGTTGGCCAGGCTGGTCTCAAACTCCTGACTTCGGGTTATTCAGCCGCTTTGGCCTCCCAAAATACTAGGATTACAGGCATGAGCCACCGCACCCGGCCTAGCAGCCATCTTATAGGCTGGCGACTACAGCCAGTGGACCACTTATTTTCGCACTGTTTTCTCTTCTCTTAGATCTGCCTATCTTAATTCTCAGGATTCTGTCCAGGCCTTTCCTCCCCTCACTACATACTGTGAGGCCATCTCCTTCATCCTCACAGCAGTATTTCTATGGAAATACTGACAACTATCACCTCTGCCTAGACGTTCTTCTCATGGCTCTGGACTTACACTTTCACTTTCCTCCGATGCCGTTCATGTATATGTCTCATGGTAAACGCCATTCCCCACCCCTCACTTATCTCAGAGGATGACACTACCAGCCACTCAACTGCCCAAGCCAGACACCTGGACCTAATGCTTGACTTTAACACGGATGGTCATACACATCTGATGGTTTGTGTATTTACTTAGACATTAAAATATGGTCTTTCTTAGAAAGCATTACAGTAAAAACAGAATTTGCCTTTTAAAAAAGTATATCTGCCCACAATCTGCATTGTAAAAAGTTGTGTAACTTTTCTAACCAATCTGCTTGATCATTATCACATTTTATATGACAACTTTTATACATATTAGTCAAGTAACAGTTCCAAGAACAAATATTCACTAAGAATACAGTCTTAGCTTGAGAGGAATGAATCGAGGGAAGACCTCACGTTTATTACTCCCTCTGTGCCCGCCACTGGCATCGCATGTGATTGTTATGTCCAAAGCAAGGATGGAGGGAGCAAGGGGTCAACTTTCCATTCTGACATCAGTCATACCTCCCTGGACAGTGGAGGTTTCAGGAAAGATTTTTCAGGAACTACAGATGAATAGGATTATAGTTTTGCAACGTCCCGAAAAGGTGATCTCACTTAAAACACTCATAGCTGCCCAATTCTCCTCTAGGGAGCCAATTATGCACTCATCTAAATAGCTATGAATCCTGCAGTGGCTCTGGCAGCTCTTGTTTTTCACAGGAAAGCAATTCAGACAGTAACTTAACTGGTCCAAGTTCTGTGATGAGATCTTAATTAAAACTCTACAGTCATCTCTCTGAATTCCCTAAGTTCTTGGCAATGGGGAGAGAGTCAGCCTTCTTTAGTACAGGTATGTGACACTGAGCCCTCAGGCCACATAATCAGATGGCCCTCAGACTTGAGCAACAGTTTAAGATGCCTTTGTGCACCCAGAATTGTGGCAGTCAAGATTTCAAGCAACCTGTGTCCTTTGCCTTGAAGCCCATCAATCTAGCCTGTGAACAGGGCCTCCTGTTATCTTAGTGTGATTTTAACATGACTGTAAACAATTGTTTAACCACCATGGTTGGGCCTTTGAGCTCATGAATCAAAACATACAAAAGTAATCAAGGAAAAGCTTCCCTTATGACATCTATCATACAAGAATGTTGTACATACTACAAAGTACTTGTTTTAAGGAAAAAAACAAAACAAAACAAAAAAACAAAAAAAGAAAGGAAAGAAACTAGGCCAGAACCAAATGCACCATTTTCTAAAGAAAAAAAAAAAAAGAAAGAAAAAAAAATTAACACAAAGTTCTGCATCTTTTAAAAAGCTAACTACATTTCATTGAGGATTTTCACATCGATGTTCATCAGGGATATTGGCCTCAAATTTTCTTTTTTTGTTATGTCTCTGCCAGGCTTTGGTATCAGGATGATGCTGGCCTCGTAAAATGAGTTAGGGAGGATTCCCTCTTTTTCTATCGTTTGGAATAGTTTCAGAAGGAATGGTACCAGCTCCTCTTTGTACCTCTGGTAGAATTCAGCTGTGAATCCATCTGGTCCTGGCTTTTTTTTGTTTGGTAGGCTATTTATTACTGCCTCAATTTCAGAACTTGTTATTGGTCTATTCAGGGATTCGACTTCTTCCTGGTTTGTCTTGGGAGGATGTACGTTTCCAGGAGTTTATCCATTTCTTCTGGATTTTCTAGTTTTTTTGTGTAGAGGTGTTTATAGTATTCTCTGATGGTAGTTTGTATTTCTGTGGGATCAGTGATGATACCCCCTTTATCATTTTTTATTGTTTGATTCTTCTGTCTTTTCTTCTTTATTAGTCTGGCTAGCAGTCTATTTTTTTTGATCTTTTCAAAAGAACCAGCTCCTGGATTCATTGCTTTTTTGAAGGGTTTTTTTTTTGTGTGTGTTTCTATCTCCTTCAGTTCTGCTCTGATCTTAGTTATTTCTTGTCTTCTGCTAGCTTTTGAATTTGTTTGCGCTTGCTGCTCTAGTTCTTTTAAGTATGATGTTACAGTGTTGATTTTAGATCTTTGCTGCTTTCTCCTGTGGGCATTTAGTGCTATACATTTCCCTTCAAACACTGCTTTAGCTGTGTCCCCAAGATTCTGGTACGTTGTTTGTACCAGACCAAAACGTTGTATTGGTTTTGAAGAACTTACTTATTTTTGCCTTAATTTTGTTATTTACCCAGTAGTCATTCAGGAGCAGGTTGTTCAGTTTCCATGTAGTTGTGCACTTTTGAGTGAGTTTCTTAATCCTGAGTTTTAATTTGATTGCACTGTGGTCTGAGAGACTGTTTATGATTGCCATTCTTTTGCATTTGCCGAGGAGTGTTTTACTTCCAATTATATGGTCAGTTTTGGAATAAGTGTGATGGGGTGGAGAGTTCTATAGATGTCTGTTAGGTCTGCTTGGTCCAGAGCTGAGTTCAAGTCCTGAATATCCTTGTTAATTTTCTGTCTCATTGATCTAAGTTGGGAGGAGAAAAAAAATAAAACGGATTGAGACGTCTCCAATCAGAAAATTTTAAAGACATTTTTGATGCTGCATTTTTTTTGGTTGATCTTTTAATTACCATTAAAATATACAGTGGCTCATGCCTGTAATCCCAGTGCTTTGGGAGGCCAAGGCAGGGAGATCACTTGAGGTCAGGAGTTCGAGACCAGTCTGGCCAATGTGGCAAAACCCCGTCTCTACTAAAAATACAAAAATTAGCTGAACGTGATAGTGCCTGTCTGTAGTCCCAGCTACTTGGGAGGCTGAAGCTGAAGAATAGCTTGAATCCGGGAGTTGGAGGTTGCAGTGAGCCGAGATGGTGCTACTGTACTCCAGCATGGGCAACAGAGAGAGACTCCATCTCAAAAAGCAAATAATAAAATAAAAATAAACATATATATACACACACACTTTTTTTTTTTTTTTTTTTGAGACAGAGTCTCGCTCTTGTTGTTCAGGCTGGAGTGCAATGGCGCAATCTTGGCTCACTGCAACCTCTATCTCCTGGATTCAGGCGAGTCTCCTGCCTTAGCATCCCAAGTAGCTGGGATTACAGATGCCTCCCACCATGCCTGGCTAATTTTTTGTATTTTTAGTAGAGACCGGGTTTCACCATGATGACCAGGCTGGTTTTGAACTCTTGACCGAAGGTAATCCACCCGCCTCAGCCTCCCAAAGTACTGGGATTACAGGCGTGAGCCATCGTGCCCAGCCAGCTTTTAACAATGCCTCTCATCTAAAGATTAGATGAGTCACATATAGCATCACATGAAAAACCAACTTTTGCAGGGCCAAGGACACACTGTCTGTAACAAAGCCCATGCATTACTTTATTATTTTTTAAAGAAGTATGGATTTTTTCTTGGGCATAGTGAAAAAGTAATTTTCAGTGACTGATTAGAAGAGATGCAGAGGGCCAGGCGCGGTGGCTCACGCCTGTAATCCCAGCACTTTGGGAGGCCAAGGTGGGTGGATCACGAGGTCAGAAGATCGAGACCATCTTGGCTAACACGGTGAAACCCCATCTCTACTAAAATACAAAAAATTAGCCGGGCGTGGTGGCGGGCGCCTGTAGTCCCAGCTACTCGGGAGGCTGAGGCAGGAGAATGGCGTGAACCCGGGAAGCGGAGCTTGCAGTGAGCGGAGATCACGCCGCTGCACTCCAGCCTGGGCAACAGAGCAAGACTCCGTCTCAAAAAAAAAAAAAAAAAAAAAAAAAAAAAAAAAAAAAAAAA
>NW_016810765.1:5072466-5083960 GCF_001698545.2 Rhinopithecus bieti | reverse complement strand
AAAAAAAAAAAAAAAAAAAAAAAAAAAAAAAAAAAAAAAAAAAAAAGATGCAGAGAACATATGTAAGTAGTATGTGGGAGACAATACAAAACAGGGAACCGAAAGAACATTCTAGATAGGGTCGTCCCATCCCTGAGAATGAGAGCACACACTGACAGTGGGCAGATGCTGAGACATCAGCTCTGGCATTATAGCAAGCTTCCGTCATTGTCCCTTGATGAAGTCACTTAACCTCTGTGAAACTGATTCCTCATCTTCAAAATGAGATCAAAAACACAGATCCACAAACTCCTTTTCAATTCCAAAATAAAAAATTCAGAGAAAGCCAGAAGTGTTTTCATGATGCATTTGGGGACAAAACGAACCTAAACGGAGCTGTATATGTTTATCGCCATTACCGACTCCACTGAACATGAACATTCAGACGCTTTGCCCAGAAAGATGAATGTGCTTCATTATGGGGTACTAGTAAATGGGACGTAATGTTTGGTGCACACACAATCTGCATTCCTCGGCCGGGTGCAGTGGCTCAGGCCTGTAACCCCAGCCCTTTGGGAGGCCAAGCGGGGCGGATCACTTGAGGCCAGCAGTTCGAGGCCAGTCTAGCCAACACAGTGAAACCTTGTCTCTACTAAAAATAGAAAAAATTAGCTGGGTGTGGTGGCAGGCGCCTGTAATCCCAGCTACTTGGGAGACTGAGGCAGGAGAATCGCTTGAGTCTGGGAGGTGGAGGTTGCAGTGAGCCGAAATCTGCCACTGCACTCCAGCCTGAGCGAGAGTGAGACTCTGTCTCAAAAAATAGAAACAAGAAAAACAATCTGCCTTCCTAAATACACATGGGCTCAAATATTTCAAGTGAGTTTTGAGAACCCGCACCTTTATTTTACAGGGTAGTTGTGAGGGCAAAAATGAGATTATGTGAATGAAACATTTGGCATTGCAGCTGGCCTGTGGAAAGTGATGCATCCATTTGTTTGGATCATTAGGAATGAAAACATTAAGGAAAGTATAGCTGCTACAGAGCACAACCAAAACATTGTTACCTTGACTTTCTAAAACATCAGGAACCTTTATAGCACCTTTTGAAGGGGAGTAAAGGTAGAAGAGAGCTCAATACATCTGAACATTTTCAATCAAAAGTTCGTTTCAGTTTTCAAAGAGTAAAAGTCAGTTATCTAAAAAAGTAAGTAACATGGAATTTTTCACTTCCTGAAAATGTCAGATGACAGAGGTAAATTATGATGCGACAATTGCCACCACAAAATAAGAAAATTTTAACAATTTAAAAATTTGAAACTTTGTAAGCTTGGACACCACCAAATTGCCTTATCTTATTCTCTCCTGCAGATCTGCGGTCAGATTATAAATTCAATGAGTTTTAAAAACCTAGTGGTATGAAATATGAAAAAGACACCATAATGCTGTGCTCTGTAATTTGTGCACAAGCAAATCTTTGGCAAGAAAAGTACACACACACACACACACACACACATACACTGCAAATGCCGCGTGCTGAAGTTGGAAGAGCTGAGCTGGAAGTCTGGTTGCTAAGTCTCCTGCTCAAAGTCTGTGCTGCATACAAAGCAGGATGTCTGCAAAGCACAAGCCAACCACCTCACGCAGAGCCTCTCAAGGTAAATGCAAAGGTGACTCAAAAATGTGTCTACCCCTCAGAGATTGCGGTTAAATCCTTTCACTTTTAGTCAGCTTGAGTCACCGCTAACCTTCTTATTAGGGGCACTTTATGCTTTGTTTTTAAGACCATCACTCAGGAACCCATGTCTGCAAATAAGGCCTTTGTTCTCTAAGTAATCTTTACCACCTTCTCATGCCCAAGAGGCTGTTCTTGCCCATACTAAAGCCTGGATGCCTCCGGCTGCACTGGTAGTGGTGGGATAACCATCAGCATGGAAACCATAACTTTGAATTTCCTGACTCAGCCATAAAACCTGAAATCACATTTCATTCACACGGATTGCCTACTCAGAGGAAACATGAAAGGTGCTATGAATCTCTGACGGAGATTTAAGAACAAGGTTTAACAGTTGATTTCTTCAATTACTCCAGAAACCAAGTCTTGTTTTCAGGTATCTGGGAAGGACTAGCTGACTTCTGAGAGGGATGCTTTATTCTCGGCACTAACAGACTTCTCTGCATTTGGTACATTACCCAAAGTTGATGCCAACAGTGTTTAAGTGAATAGGTATTTGTTTAAACTCAACTCTTCTAGGGCAAAGAGGCATCCAACTGAAGTTCAAGTAATGGGAAGTTATCTTAAGGAACACTGCTTGCAGCACAGTGGTCCTGAAGGCTCACTCCTGCCCTTGTGGTACATTCTGCTAGTATCTCTCCCAGTCCCTGTGCTGCTGGGACGAGGAGGAAGGCACAAGCTTGGTCTGACAGTCTTCCTGCCTGGAGCCCTCATGGTCACAATGCCTGCATTTCACCCTTGACTCAGTTCCCACCAGTCACTCATTCTCCTGCAACTTTCCAGCCTCCTGAGAACAAAAAATTCCCTAGCTCAACTCATACTTTCTGCTACATAAGATACAGCCAGGGTACCAAGTATGGTAGCTCCTCTTGGAAGAGGCAGTGGGGGTGTCCAGTGAAGACTGGGTAATGGCCAACTGCTCCTTAAGTCTAGGGAGACATGCAGGGCCATCCAGAAACACTAGGGCATGAGTTTCGTTAGATCCTACCTAAACAGAGTCCCCAAGTTTTGCTGTCTAAATTCTCAAAACTCAACTACTTCACAAGTACCTTCGTAAATTATGTATTTTACTACACCCAAGTCAAATAAAATACGACATTTATGTGAGTTTAAATCTTCTTCCAAAATAACCTTCCCAATGTTCTCATCACCCCACAGGGTGAAGTTAATGGGCTCCCTGCGACAGTCAGATGCCAACGGTCGCACATACAAGAGACATCTACTCACACACAAGTGGGTATCTGCATTGTACGTACCACATTCAGTCCACAGTGGGAACACACAGCACATGACAAAGACAATTTGTGATTGATTTCAGGAGTTGTCAAAAGGTTCTGTGATGCTGAAACCAGAAGCCAGTTAATTTGTGTGCAACTGAGGGACAAAGAGCAATGAAGTGTCTTGAACCCTTCATTTCCATCTGTGTTCCAATCTCCATGCTGGACAGACAGTACAGAATTCTGGACCGCCAAGTCAGGACCCTTGGGCTTGTATCCCCAGAAGATACGGATTTGGGTAAACACCTTTCTCCTCCGATCCTTGGTGCTCGTGTGTAAATTCAGGATTCTAGTGTCCACCCTGGCTAGGCCTGCATTGAGATCAAATGGGACAACTTTCATGAAAACACTTGTGCTCATCATTTGCCTCTGGACTAAAAACAACCCTGTGGGAACTCTCTGCAGGCCAAATATATGAAGTCTTAGCTGAGAATTTTATTTCCCTGAGGACAGGTAAACTAGAGTCTTCCCGTGAATTCCTTTCTGGGGTCCACAAGATTCTATCACAGGCTGCCAAAAATGCAAACTAAACTGCTTGTAAGGTAAGAGCTCTATCTTGATAGCATTACTCTTAAAATGCTCTCATACATGAGAGGTTTTCTAATGTGCTCAGGTCATCAAAAATAAGCCATTTTCATTGTTAGTTCTGAATGTAAGTTTGAACCTAAAGGCAGATAAATGCAATTAGCTCAAAAGAACGGGGGTGGTTATGAGCTGCTGCCCCAGTGAGAAAATGTTGGATGCAGGACCTTAGAGCTTGTTGAATGCCTCTTTGCAAGTTGCAGCGGCTAGGTAGTTTTGGATATGAGCATCCAAGAATATCAAACAAGTAATTTTTTTGGCCCTGACATCTTCATAATTTTGTAATTGCTTACTCAATGCTGGACACGGAATCTCAGAACAAATTTCCATAAAACTGTCAAAAATATCAACTGACAAATACCTTAAGTTGGACATTTTGCTTCTAGGACAGCACAACTGTAAAACTGTCCAGATTGAGGCATGTCTGGAAGTAGATGAGGTGACAGTTGAGGATGTGTTCACGAGGCTAGCATGCGCACAGCACCTCTAACCAGAATACTACCTCTGGCTGAAGAACATCCATTTCCCCTGCTTTTGGCTGCAGGAACCCAGAATTTCATGGCTGTGTGTGATGGTTTGAAACCAAGTTTTTGGATATCCCAAGGCTGTGTAATTTTCAACCACTTGCAGGTATTCTGAGGCTGCAGCTAAGGTTCCAACATACACGGTTTTAGGACAAGGCTGGATCTCTTGCAGTTGAGACTATGAAGCCATATTGCTAAAGAGTGGCCCAAAGCGAGGTGTGTATCCATAAATACTCTAAGGACTTAGGGTCTGTCACTCTCATTTGACCTGCCAATCTTAGGAAGGTCATGATGCCTTCTTTACTCTGGTTTTCCTTGTAGTGTCTTGAGAGTTCTGCTCTCCTTTCATTGAATCTAAGTTTTCCTGGTTCAGGGTGATTCCTGTCTTTGTTGTTCTTCAGACTCTGCAAGACTACATTTGAAGCAAAAACGATGGTTAACTTAAAAACCAAGTTTAAGCAATTACTTTTAACATTAGAATTACAACATCAAGAACATCAAGACTCTGTGCACATTAAGCCAGGGCTGAGATTAATATATAGACATAAAAATTTAATTTGATAATACATTAGCAATGAGAGGAAACAGATGCCCACTTGTTTAAAAAAGTTAAATCTATGCATTCATCTCAGTTTTTTATTCCATTCAACAGCCAATGTTTTGGATTTCTCTAAAGACAATTAAAGGCATCAGACTTCAACCATCAGATACCCAATAGGAATTCCAACCCCTTGAGGCAGGCAACGTTCCACCTTCTAGAGGTGCACACTATGCATGTGTCATACTTTTTGTGCCAAAGCTATTTTACTCCAAAGCTCTCTCATCGTTTAAACATTTTTAATAAGGTTACACATGAATTAACGGAGGAATACTTTAAAAGTGGGAAGAACTTACATTTCCATGCTCACTACCCTCCTAATCTGCCCAATTCAGCAAAGATTACTACTATACAAACCTGGTACTAAGCTGGGCACTAGAGGAGAAAGTTCACACAATCCCTGCTGTGGGGAAGGGGATGGAGTGTCTTAGGTGGGGAGGGGAATCCAAGCTCTCGGTGGAGGCCAGCTGATGCTGCCGTCCAGACCCTGGGATTGCCACTCTACGAGGGATCGCCAGCTTCTCCTCTCCAAAGCCACCCAGAGCTCAGATGTTATTAGGACAATGTGTGGTCCACTGTGTCAGTCCAATGGACAACTCTGCTCTGTGCCTTACCTGGATAACCACCTCCCTCTTAACGCCAGATGCCCCTAGTCTTCCAGTGTGTACAGATATACTCGATGCATTAGTACCTTCCTCAGACTCGCTTTTCCCTGAGGCTAAATCTTTGGATCACATAGGTACACGAGCTGTGAAAAACCTGAGATAATGTGTAGGTGGCTAATATTATATGTATATATTATATACACATTATACATATATATATGTAATATAAGCCAGTACAGTGCTCTGTACATAGCAGATATTGAAGATTATTCCTTCCCAGTCCAACATAAACTCCACCATCCTGTCTAGGGGACACACCTTTGAAGATGATCACTTACCCCCGTGTTATTTATGGTTTTTAATTTTTCAGCCAGCCTTGACTGACTTGTGCATCATCATTCGATGTAACAACGCACATGGTATCACACTGGAAGTGCAGCTTCCAGTCCAACTGATGAATACTGTACTTAACTCAGCAACCAAAGTCAGTATCTCTGTTACAGACGATCCTTCCAGAATACTGTGGGGCTTCTAATCCTCCTACTTAGTAGAACCTTAAAATGTCAGATTTTTGAGTCCCAGCACTTTAGAATTTTAATTTAAACTCCTCCTCATACTGAATCTTCATACACCCAACCAGTAGCAGCCCAAGAAGCCTGGTGTAAAGATCTCAGTGTGTTATGCTAGAAATGCTTCCCAAACCCAAATGGCTGGCAATGGTTTACATGGGCTAACTTAAAGGCCGTGTTCATGTGTCCAGTCCAATACGGTAGCCATTAGCCACATGTGGCTACTTGACACTTGAAATGTAGTTCGTGTGACTGGTAAATTGGATTTCTAGTTTTATTTAACTTTAATAAATTTAAAGAGCCACAAATGCCTAGGGTAACCATATTGAACAGCATACCTCTAAAGCATCAAGGGTTTGAGGGACATGATAACCTTTTGATAGGCAGTACTTTTACAGATCAAAGAAGTACTCAATAAATATTTAGCACCAACTGGTCACTGTTAACTTTTATCACCTACCTTTTCTAGCTCCTTTCAAGTAAAGACAAAACCAAAACAAAAGTAGCAACAATGAAAAAATCCACACTACTTTAACAACAACAAAAAAACCCACATTACCTTATCAACAATCTCCCTCGAAAAAACTAGGCATTTTTAATATATAGGAGTGGCACAGCCAAAGATAAAAAATAAACTAATGTCATCAAGACAAAGAATTAGAAAAATAAGCATACTAGAAGTTATTTATGTTTAATGCTTAAAAGTCTGAATGCACAAACAATCTACCATTATAGAAGTACTGGTGGTCAATACAATGCATTAGAACTATGTACAATGCACAGTTTAGTATCAAAATCTTTCTACACTGTAGAGTTTTACGAAACTGTTAATGACATCAAACACTAAGCACTTAAGACACCATTTTTTTTTTCTGCTACCACATTAGGAACGTCAATGGACAGTCCATTTCAACTTGCAGCATCCACCCATTTCTAGTATGAAATTAAGTAATTTTCTACTTATACAATAAAGTATATCTACACGGTTCTTTTGATTTTGATCCATAGCAGCAAAGGCACTGTACATCAGCAGATCCACAGACTTAAAAGATTTTTAAAGCATTCAAACAAAAAATAATAATAAAAAAAGAAGTCACATATTATAGTTTTAACAGCAACAACAACAACATAAAAGATAACACAATGTTTCTGGCACAATGGCACAGCCTGTGTCCATTTCAGGGACATCCAACTAAGACATGGAAAGAACCGGAGGTAAAGAAAGCAAGTCCTCATCCCAGGAGAGAGTCCATTCTTTGTGTTTTTCAGAGGGAGGTCTCTGCAAACCCTTCTCTGCTGTCCTTGATTTGTGAAAGACTTAACTTGCACAGCAGTGGGAGTCCTCCCCATAACTGTGCAGCTCCCAAAGAGCATGCCACAAAATAACCCATAATTTCTCATAACAACAAAACTGACTAAAGATATATATATGTATCTCCTTTTGCAAAGAAACGTGGCAAAAATATCCAGAAGGGATTAAGTTCTCTCTTTGAGGCCAAATTTAATTTGTTCATCTGTCTATAATACAACAAAAAAGGGAACTAAAAACATATTACAAAGACACTTGTCAACGAGTCAAAAAAAGAAAAAAGTCCAATTACTTTTATCGAATATAATCTAAAGCTATAGATATATTGGTTAACGTCGTCTAAATAGATCCAAATGAGTATGAGATGGCCTGTTGTGTTCTAATTGTTCAGCCAAATTTCCAAAGGTCTTTAAAAGATGTAGAAAACAAAAACAAAAAAACCTAGTAACAACACAGCAACATATTGCTTCCATGTGTAATTATACATTTCACATCTCTATACAGTCATCAGTCTACATTTAGTGACATTTTAAATCAATTATTTTAAACCTTCCTTTCCCCTCCTTTGCCAAAAAAAGGGGGGGAGGGGTATCAAATACAACGCACCTTCATTATCAATGCAGGAGCAGACAGCTTTATTTAGTCAGTCATTGTTAGAAAGCCTTCTTTAAACAAAATAAATATATTACAGATATAATACATAATTAAAGATTCTGTTCACCGTTAAGTATGCTTATTCCATGTTCTTCCAAGTAGATAGCTGAAGATTTGGTATCACAGGTTTTTAATGACTATTCACAATTCAATAGCAAGTGGGAAGTGAGGTTAAGAAAGGGGATTTAAACTCCACGACTGCAATGAGTATCTGAAATCCTTGGTTTTTAGATGCGGGGATGGGGGGTGAACAAAAAGGATGACAGAGCAAAGTGCTACCAGGAGGAGTCCAGTCTGCATGAAGATTTGTCCTTAATAAATAACTTCATAAACTGTGGCCTTCTTATCACCAGAGCCAGTGACAATGTATTTGTCATCCACGGAGATGTCACAGCTAAGCACCGATGAGGATTCTTTGGACTACGAAAGAAACATATAATCAAAAATGTTAAATACCGAAAGAAAATTCCATGAGTATGGAGGACTCGGAGCAAATGCAAATGTAATGTGCTCCTTCACCAAACAGGAGCCCAGTCAAGGAAAGGTGAAATGTGGTCACGGAGAGTGTTGCTGCCTTTTTATTTATTTATTTATTTTTTAACGAGACAGGGTCTCTCTCGGTCACTCAGGATGGACTGCAGTGGTGTGACCACAGCTCACGGCAGCCTTGACCTTCCGAGCTCAAGCAATCCTCCCACCTCAGTCTCCTGAACTGCTGGGACTATGACATCATTGTGTCCTATACACCTAATTTTTTAACTTTCCTTTTGTAGAGACAGGGTCTCACTAAGTTGCCCAGGCTGGTCTCAAACTCCTGGGCTCAAGCGATCCTCTTGCTTTGACCTCCCAAATTATGCCTGAGATTACAGGCATGAGCCACCACGTGGCACTTTCTTAAAATGGCAGAGGTGGATCGGATCCACCCTTGGCAACACCTCACTGGGTCAGTCAGGAGGCTTCTGCCCTGGGGACATCAGGTAGGCAGGCAAGCCAATGGTTTGAGCACCTCTGCTGGCAAAGCAAGACCTTATTTCAAGCCCTATTCTACCGTTAAGAGGGGGGTGTTATTGGCATGAAAAACCCTCAACTTCAAACAGATGGTTGGAATTAGGTTGAGCTGTGGAACACAGCACAGGTCACTTAACCTGTCTGCATCTCGGTTTCCTTACAATAGCAAATAGGTAGACATTTTACCTGTCTACCACCTCAGAGGGATGCAGCAGAGTTCAGTGAGATCAGATATGAGAAATGGCACTGAAAACACATTAAAAAAAAACAAAGAATTATAAAATTATTTCTAGTGAAAAGCCTAATGCTCCCACTGTTAAAATGTAACACAAATTTGCAAGAGGGGAGAGGTTCAACAGTTAAAAAGAAAAACATACCATAGAGTTTTGTATATACCATATTCAACTGTAGTATGAAGGATTCAATGTTAACTTTTAACTAAACTGTGTTCATTTAAAATGAAAACAACACATGATTTTAACCAGGACTCTGAATACTTTAAACACTTAAAGACATAGTACTTAGGCTTACTATAAAAAGTGTACTTTTTTATTTTAAGCACAGTTGGGACTATCTAACAAGTGATAATCCATGATATGAAAAATGCTGTATTAAATTATAGGCTTCGAGATCCGCACCAAGATGGCCGAACAGGAACAGCTCCAGCCTCTAGCTCCCTGCGTAAGCAATACAGAAGACAGGAGATTTCTGCATTTTCTACTTAGGTACCAGGTTCACCTCACTGGGGCGTGTTGGACAGTCGGTGCAGGACAGCGGGTGCAGCCCAACGAGCGAGAGCCAAAGCAGGGCGAGGCATCGCCTCACCCGGGAAGCGCAAGGGGGAAGGGAAATCCCTTTCCTAGCCAAGGGAAACCGTGACATACAACACATGGAAAATCGGGTCACTCCCACCCTAATACTGTGCTTATCCAAGGGTCTTAGCAAACAGCACACCAGTCTGAGATCTAACTGCAAGGCGGCAGAGAGCCTGGGGGAGGGGTGCCCATTCAGGGGTGCACACTGAGGCTTAAGTAGGTAAACAAAGCCACCTGGAAGCTCGAACTAGGTGGAGCCCATCGCAGCTCAAGGAGGCCTGCCTGCCTGCCTGCCTCTGTAGACTCCACCTCTGGGGACAGGGCATAGCCAAACAAAAGGCAGCAGAAACCTCTGCAAATATAAATGTCCCTGTCTGATGGCATTGAAGAGAGTAGTGGTTTTCCCAGCACGGAGTCTGGGATCTGAGAACGGACAGACTGTCTGCTCAAGTGGGTCCCTGACCCCCGAGTAGCCTAACTGGGAGACACCCCACACTAGGGGCAGACTGACACCTCACACCTCACATGGCTGGGTACACCTCTGAGACAAAGCTTCCAAAGGAATGATCAGACAGCAACATTTGCAGTTCAGCAATATTCACTCTTCTGCAGCCTCCGCTGCTGATACCCAGGCAAACAGGGTCTGTAGTGGATCTCGAGCAAACTCCAACAGATCTGCAGCTGAGGGTCCTGACTGTTAGAAGGAAAACTAACAAACAGAAAGGACATCCACACCGAAACTCCATCTGTACGTCACCCTCATCAAAGACCAAAGGTAGATAAAACCACAAAGATGGGGAAAAAGCAGAAGAGAAAAGCTGGAAATTCTAAAAATCAGAGTGCCTCTCCCCTTCAAAAGGAATGCAGCTCCTCTCCAGCAATGGAACAAAGCTGGACGGAGAATGACTTTGATGAGTTGAGAGAAGAAGACTTCAGACGATCAAACTTCTCTGAGCTAAAGGAGGAATTACGATCCCAGCGCAAAGAAACTAAAAACCTTGTAAAAAGATTTGATGAATGGCTAACTAGAATAACCAATGCAGAGAAGTCCTTAAACAATCTGATAGAGATGAAAACCATGACATGAGAACTACGTGTCAAATGTACAAGCTTCAGTAACTGACTTGATCAACTGGAAGAAAGGGTATCAGTGATTGAAGATCAAATGAATGAAATGAAGCGAGAAGAAAAGTTTAGAGAAAAAAGAGTAAAAAGAAATGAACAAAGACTCCAAGAAATATGGGACTATGTGAAAAGACCAAATCTACGTCTGACTGGTGTACCTGAAAGTGAAGGGGAGAATGCAACCAAGCTGGAAAACACTCTGCAGGGTATCATCCAGGAGAACTTCCCCAACTTAGCAAGGCAGGCCAACATTGAAATTCAGGAAATACAGAGACCACGAAGATACTCCTCGAGAAGAGCAACTCCAAGAAACATAATGGTCAGATTCACCAAAGTTGAAATGAAGGAAAAAATGTTAAGGGCAGCCAGAGAGAAAGGTCGGGTTACCCACAAAGGGAAGCCCATCAGACTAATAGCAGATCTCTCGGCAGAAACCCTACAAGCCAGAAGAGAGTGGGGGCCAGTATTCAACACTGTTAAAGGAAAGAATTTTCAACTCAGAATTTCATATCCAGCCAAACTAAGTTTCATAAGTGAGGGATAAATAAAATCCTTTACAGACAAGCAAATGCTGAGAGATTTTGTCACCACCAGGCCTGCCCTACAAGAGATCCTGAAGGAAACACTAAACATGGAAAGGAACAACTGGTACCAGCCACTGCAAAAACATGCCAAAATGTAAAGACCATCAATGCTAGGAAGAAACTGCATCAACTA
>NW_016810765.1:4997054-5069400 GCF_001698545.2 Rhinopithecus bieti | reverse complement strand
AAGCCAAAATTGACAAATGGGATCTAATTAAACTAAAGAGCTTCTGCACAGCAAAAGAAACTACCATCAGAGTGAACAGGCAACCTACAGAATGGGAGAAAATTTTTGCAATCTACTCATCTGACAAAGGGCTAATATCCAGAACCTACAAAGAACTCAAACAAATTTACAAGAAAAAAACAATCCCATCAAAAAGTGGGCAAAGGATAAAAACAGACACTTCTCTAAAGAAGACATCACTTATGCAGCCAACAGACACATGAAAAAATGATCATCATCACTGGCCATCAGAGAAACGCAAATCAAAACCACAATGAGATACCATCTCACACCAGTTAGAATGGCGATCATTAAAAAGTGAGGAAACAACAGATGCTGGAGAGGATGTGGAGAAATAGGAACACTTTTACACTGTTGGTGGGACTGTAAATGAGTTCAACCATTGTGGAAGACAGTGTGGCGATTCCTCAAGGATCTAGAACTAGAAATACCATTTGACCTAGCCATCCCATTATTGGGTATATACCCAAAGGATTATAAATCATGCTGCTATAAAGACACATGCACATGTATGTTTATGGCGGCACTATTCACAACAGCAAAAACTTGGAACCAACCCAAATGCCCATCAGTGACAGACTGGATTAAGAAAAATGTGGCACATATACACCATGGAATACTATGCAGCCATAAAAAAGGATGAGTTCGTGTCCTTTGTAGGGACATGGATGCAGCTGGAAACCATCATTCTCAGCAAACTATCACAAGAACAGAAAACCAAACACTGCACGTTCTCACTCATAGGTGGGAACTGAACAATGAGATAACCTGGACACAGGAAGTGATGTCACTTCATCACACACTGAAGTCTGTTGTGGGGTGGGGGAGTGGGGAAGGATAGCATTAGGAGATATACCTAATGTAAATGACGAGTTAATGGGTGCAGCACACCAACATGGCATTTGTATACATATGTAATAAACCTGCATGTTGTGCACATGTACCCTAGAACTTAAAGTATAATAAAAAAGAAAAATAAATAAAAAAAAAAAGTAGAAGTTTCATGGCTGCAACAATTGGCTTTTTTTGCCCTACTGATTATCTTGCATACTATTTTGGATTCGATGGAATTAATCTACTTTACGATGACTTAATATCACTTGGTCAAGAAAACTGGAAGTCTATTGTATTACTTCTAAAAAAGAACACTAGGAAATAACATCCTAAATATAGAAGGTTAATAAAGGCGAGTCTTTCACTTTGCCTATGAAATTCTCATGTACCAGTAGGAGAGAGGGGGAGAGAGTGTGTGTGCACACGTGCACATATGGGTACTATGTCTACAATTTGGTCCTTCTACAAATCATTTCACAAGCTATACAAAGTTCCACTGAGTCAATAGGAAAAATAAAAGTTTATAAAACTGATTTTTATCAAACGTTTCCATAGCACTCGTCTTTGGAAAAAAAAAATAAAAAAACTACTACTACTAACAAGAGCGTATTTAAGCAAAATGCTCAACTTTTAAAATTAAAAATTAAAAAAGACATACATGTACAAAATTCCCAGAAGACATAAAACCTCTACTCCAAAAAGGAATTGATGATGAAGCAACAGTGAGCACTGAATCAGGCACAGCACTGGCTCTGAGCGCAGAACACTGGGGACTATCCCCAGCTCCATGGCTTTGCTGTGACACTTAACCTCCCCTTGGACACAGTTTCCTTCTCTGTACAATGTGCATAATACTAGCTCTGACCTGCCAGGACACTTCTGCACATTATTAATCTGAGAGAATGCACAGAGAGTTTGATTAAACAAACATAAGTGGTAGTTAACAAGTTCCATGTTACCTGGAATATACTGGCCCCATAAGGTGTTCTCCAGGCATTCAGAAGGTTGTCCTTTCCAGTGCTTACAAACCATTTGCCTACAGGTAAAGGGTTTTGAAAAAGGCAATGTTTGTGTTACTTTGTCAGACACCAAGATGTGCTTTATAGAACATCAAACTATTCACAGAAAACTCATCCATTTGTAAGAAAGTAACTTTCACTTCAAAAATAAAGCCTATCTTTCTGGATTTAATGAGTCATTAATCCTTAAGGTTAAAGTGGATTAATGCCAGAAAATTACATGGTGTTGGGGAAGCAGGCATGTATCAGGAAGTAATAGAATTCTGAAGAGGGGCATGGTAATGAACTCAAGGATTCGACTTGGAAATAAAAACACAGGAAGGGGGAAGGAGCAATTCTGGTTGACAGAAAATGGACAAAAGGTGTTTGCTTACCACAATGGGCAAACTTGAGCGACAACACACAGCTCTCATGAAGATGTAGTTGGTATTTGTCTGGCTTGGTGACATGCAAAACTTCCACATTGCTGTTCTCCATCCCCACTGCAAGCCACTCTCCAGTTGGGCAGTAGCCCAGAGAAAAGATCTACAATTAAAACAGGTGATAGTGACAGTGGCCACAGTGGACACACTTCTTTCATCTGGGAGGTACTATCCCTTCTACAGATACTACTTAAATTATGAAGAAAATCAAGATAATTTGAATTGTACAGGGGAAAACCAAAGTCAAATGGATGATTTCAAAGTAATGAGATTTCAAAGTGGTTAATCCAGAATCAAAAGTGACATCACATGGTAAGTGAACTGCCTCCTCTTTCAGTAAGTGATATGTTTCATAAAACTGTATCTTTTTTATTTTTTTATTTTTTTTATTTTGAGACAGAGTCTTGCTCTGTCGCCAGGCTGGAGTGCAGTGGCGCAATCTGTCTCCTAGGTTCAAGCGATTCTCCTGCCACAGCCTCCTGAGTAGCCAGGACTTACAGGCGCATGCCGCTATGCCCAGCTAAGTTTTGTACTTTTAGTAGAGATGGGGTTTCACCATGTTGGCCAGGATGGTCTCGATTTCCCGACCTGGTGATCTGCCCACCTCAGCCTAAAACCGTATCTTTGAAATGCCTCAGCCACAGATCATACCTGGGAGGTGAAGTCATGTTGCTGCAGCTGCCGCCCCTCACGCAGGTCCCAAGACCTGACCGTGTTGTCCAAACCGCCTGTCCAGAGCTTGGTGCCATCATTAGAAATGTCAATACAGCTGGCTCCGTCCGTGTGGCCCTGGAATTGCCTGAAAATGTCAAAATGGAGGGAAAGCCCTTGAAAAGTTAGCTTTTAGTTAAACTCAATTTAGAATTCCTTGATGATTCAATTTCAATCCAGGCCTTATTTGTAGATTTCATTTCGGTTTATTATGGTTTCTAATTATTCAAAGTAGTAACAAAACATATATGAAGAGATTAAAGTTTAACGGAGATGCCAAATGTCCTGTACTTTTTGCTTGATTTTGAATACTTAGGAATTCTTCTAATTACTTTTTCATGAAAACATGATTAATATTACTAATGGAAAAAAAAAATACCTGAAATTAACAAAAGGAAACACGCCTACACGTATATGAACTAATCAAAGATATAATCTGAGACCTATTCTATCACTGTGCTATGAGGGAGAGAGAATTTAATTTTCCCTTTTAGAAAGGGCTGGAGATGGCACAGGGAGCGACAGAACTAGTCCTGCCAGTGAGCAGCAATGTGTCTGTGGGTGGCTGTGCAAGATGGAAGGTGAGGCTCTCAAGTAAGGCACCTGGAAAAGATACTCAGTGTGAACTACTGGCCCAGGAATCACTCATGGCAAAATGTACCAAGGTCACCAGGAGAAAAAAAGGGTTGGAAGCAGCTTCCCATAAGAGCCTGCCTGATAAGCAATGAAAGTGATGATTTGTTTTGGAATCTATAGGTTTCAGTCCTTTGAAATAACAGATAGTAAAGCCCTCTTCTTTTACACACGTGACTTGTAGCTACCTCTGATTACAACCTTTTCATACCCTGTAGCTGATCATTCTACTTGCTTGCTAATCTCTTAGGTATTGACACCTAGAGAATCGTGTCAGAGCTTTTCCCATCTACCAACACCAACCCTTTATAATCTCATTTGTAAAGTTTTATCTATCCAACCTCAAAGGTGGGACAACAGATAATCTAGACCATTTCAGAATGAGTTGCACCAAATACAGTGCACAGGCCCATGGGAGTTGCTAAATACCTGCTGAAGGAATGAACCTGTTAGATGTCTATGGCACTCAAGACAGTACCATATACTGTGAATCTTCTCAGTGAGGCTCTATCAACAATAATGGTTTGTTAGCAAACACAGATGGCAAATTACAGATGTCTAATGAGCTCATGAGGTCATGGAAACCTTATGCATATTAATTATGTCAAACTGACCTCATTTTGTTAAAACAAATTGGTGATGCTTTAGTATAATGTCAAGGAAGGAAAAAAACTTCATTTTATGAAGTTCAAGTACTATAGAAAACCAGATTTTTATACTGATAATTTGTTTTTAACATCTTAAAATGGACCTGTTCTGAACAATTTTTAGTAAGATGTCTCTTTACACACACACACACACACACACACACACACACACACACACCCATACCTACATACACAGTACTTTGGCAAAATATGGTAAAATCGGCTTCTCCTCACAACCTGGTAACGGATCCTGCTAACCTACCTCACCAAGGTCTGGTTGTGCAGATCCCACACAGCGATGTTGCCGTCACTGCAGCATGAGAAGCAGACCTTGGAATCGGGGCTGATGGCCAGGGCATAGCAGGCGGGGGCCGAGGATGTCAGCTCTGCCTTGATGCGTGGGGTTGGAGCCGCCAGGTCCCAAATGGACAAAGTACTAGCTTCCCCTCCAACAATTAGGGTGCGACCATCAGGGAGCAATCTGCAGGAACGGATGTAGTTATCCCTGTTCTGTAGAGACAAAAACCATCAAGAGATTACTCATGAGGAAAGGAAAACAGCATTAACATGAGAGCAGAAATCCATAAAAGTATTGTGTTCCCTCCTGGTTTAATGAGCCATTTATACTTATGACAGTGATAAAGTGGATTAATGCTAGAAAATTACATGAAATTAGGGAAGTACTTAAACTTGATCTACAAAATGTAGTACTGAGATATTTAATCTTAATTAGCATCAAAATGCAAAGCTCTATACCCACTCCCACCACCACCAAATTAACCAACTGCTTGCATCATCTGCACACACAGATACACACGTACACTAATGCAGGAGCTCTTACAGTCTTGGAGTATTCAAACCTGGAACCTTGGTAGACTCAGGCTCAGTTCTGCTGCTGAAAGGTCCTGCTACTAACGGCAAGCAAGTTTCAGGGGTAGATCCCTGGTAGTCTGTTCCTTTTGCCTGGGCCTGCATTACGTGACTAAAGGGCATCATGCATTTGATGAAGCTGCACCAGAGGCAAGACTTGATCATGGAGTGTTAAGTAACAGAAAAAAAAAGTTCCTCCTAGCTCATGAGGTTACAGGAATCTTATGTATATTTAATTATGTTCAATTGATGTAGCCTCATGCTATAGCAAAAATTCTACTAAACGGACATTTCCTAAAGAACTCAAGGGCTAAGGCCAATGTAGCAGCTGAGGGGCTATCTAGTATTTGCCACATGAGGCAGTAAGTTACTCTTTACACGTGACAGATGATATTTAGGTGCACGCTCATAAAGTCACTGTATGGGCTCTTAGTTTGCTTAACCATCGGAGAGGAAAACAAGTGGTTTGTCTTTTCCTATGGGAGGCAGAGTTAATGAAATCAGTATGGTGCACATGCCACACATGAAGAACTAGATCACTGTGTCTCTAGGAAGCAAAAGACATACTCCAAGTGAAAGATCGCAATTCCCTGAAGAGCAACTATCCGCCTGGGATCAATACTGTGTGGTGTTGCTCATACATACAGTTCTCTCATCAGCTCCTCCTGTTTTCTGAATGAAAGTCTAAGTCTTGTTCATCCATGTTCACTCACCAGACAGTCGAGCTGGGAGACAGGACTCTTATTGCCAGGGTGGCTGATGTCCCAGACCTTGACGCAGCCCTTCCCGCCCGTGTACACGTGTCTCGTGGGGTTGCTGATGGTCACCGCGCACACCACCTCCCCGTGGTTGAGGGTGTTGATCTGGCGAGCATGCCGGGGGATTCCAGGTCCGATGAGGGCGTCGGGGGGAAAAGGGACAGGCTGCATCTGACCGTCTGCACTAACATGGAAGGAGTATGCTCTAAGGCAATGGAGAGGAAAAAAGAAAGAGGGGAATGTAAAAAATGTCCCTTAACTGTTCAGTGTAATGAGATGAGAAATAAAACACCTTCAGTGCCACTTGTGATTTACGAACAAATCGAATTTACCCATACAGTGTAAAGAATATAATTTCCAGAATCATACAGCTAGGCTGCTACAGAGCTAGATCTCAGGCTGACTCTGTACAAACTGCTGTGAGACATCAGTAGTTACTTAGAATCTCTGAACTGCAGTTCTAATCTCTAAAATGAAGAGAATGCTACCTACACCTCACAGAATTAAATGAGATAACCAATGTCAAGTGCAATAGTCACCTTCAGGGATTCTCCATAAACCTGCATTGCCTTCTCCTTTGGATGAATCAGAGGCCTGTGATGAGGCCTTGCCTGCAGATCAATTCGTTTCAGGCAAGGGACTTACCAAGGGAGATGAGTAGGCCAAAATCAGGAAGCTTTAAGGAGTTAAGAGCCTCTAGGCTTAGATGTTGAAATGACAAATGTGAAAAGAAAAAAAAAATGATAAAGCCCTAGTTTAAAACCTTGATCAGACTTGACAATCACAAATTCTAATAAATCCAAATGGAATGAGAACCTAAAAAAGCGTCCTGACAGCCCCAAAGGGCCGCCTGTGAGTGAGTATCTCTCAGCAGTTCCATCTCCAGTTCATTTCCAGGGAAAGCCCTCAGGTGGTGAAAGCTTTTGGTTCTAAAATGCAACTTAAGTAAGAGCATCTCCCTCAACACACTCATTTTTATTTTTAGGGCATGAAGTCAGGAAGGGGCGAGTGAGGCTATTGTGATGCATGTTTCTGGAAGCAGAAGACATCAGTGGCAGGCAGGAGGCAGCTGGGCCTATACTGGGGACTATCATCATAGACAACAGCCCATTTTGGAAACAATGCTATTCTACTTGGGCACGGAGCTTGGGAATCTGCTCTGCTTATGGAAAGTAGTTCACAAAAGACACACCAAGGGAAAGCATTGTGGGTGCACAAAGGACAGGAGGCTGGACCAAACTGAGGAAGCTGTAGAATTAAATTAAAAGTTTATCGTTCCTTAATGGCAAAAATTTACAGGCCGGCCACATTCATCAAAATTCAGTCCATTATCAAATGGTCCTCAACTACCTGAATGTTCCCAGAAAAAATGAAGCATGCATTGAGGCTGTGGAAGATGAAGGCACCAGACAGTGGCACGCTCTTACTTCCTCTGCAGATTACAGAGTGTTGCAGAAGAACATAGTACGTGAGACTTGCTGGAGGGGAAGGACGTGGGAAGCTAGGAAGCCAATGGACAGAAGACGTTTCTTGCATCAAATCAACAGGACTTGGAGATACACTGGATGGGTGACCTGAGAGAGAGATGCTGAAGAGGACCCTAGGGCTTAGAACCTGGGTGACCAGGTAGACTGCATTACCTAGTGAAGATGACAGGGAAGCATAACTCAAAGGTACACCTACAGGGAGGTGAAGGAATTGGTTTTCTTCAACTTAGGGCAGAAGTCCAAACAGCTATGATTCAGGAGAGAGGTCAGGTTAGAAACCATCCATAAAGAAGTGATGTCTGAAGCTAAGGGGCCGGAAATAAGAATCCCAGAGCAGATTATGCAGTGAGAAGCAGACCAGATACAGAATCCCAAAGAATGTGGACATTTAAGGAATCTCCAGCCAGAGTAGTCATGGAATTAAATTATTAGTAGAGATAATAAAATAGAAAGGGAGAGAAGATGTTCAATCACATGACAATTTACTAAGATTCATTCACTTAACACACATTTCTTGAGTATCCCAGTGTGCCAAGCACTATGGTAAGCATGGAATAAGAAAGAAATGCACACACCTTGTTCTCCTGAAGTTACAGCCTGAGGGGCACATTCATTAGTGAGATATGCACATAAATAACTATCAAAATGTCAGATGGTCAGTGTGATGAACAATGCATGGTAGTCTAGGAATTTGACAGAGTGAAAAGGACAGAGGAAATGGCAATGGGGCTGCACTATTAAGAATGGGTACAAATTGTCTGAAGACAGTATGATGATTAGGAGTATGGCAAATTCAAAGGCCAGAGCAAGAGAGCATGCTAATTATTCATTTATTCAGCAAATACTTCCTAAATGCTTCGTATGTTCTAGTTACCATCAGGTGCTGGGAAATCGGAGGTGAACAATACCCACAAAGTCCCTATCCTTACACTAATCTACATCCCAGAGGGGAAAACAGGTAACAGATAAATATAAATAAGTAACCTCAGACAGTGGAAAATAGCATTAAATATACACACACAGTTTCAGATAAAAGAGAGTAGGGGTGCACAGAGTGGCAGTCAGGTGGCCCTCTCTGAAGAGGCAGCATATGGGCTGAGAGCTGAAGGAACGACACAGGCCTTACAAATCAGTAATGGGGAATGTGCCAGGCTCAGGGAACGGCAAATGCAAAGGCCTTGACCAGAAATAAGCAAGGAGGCCAGAGTGCATTCGGTGGACAGCATACAGGATATGAAGGGACAGGTAAGGCCAAACTAAAAAGGGCCATGTAGGCTGTGATGAGTACAAATGTGAATCTGGAGACTTGTGCAAAAAAAGTGACACAATTCAGTGAACGTCTTCAAATGATCTTCTGATTGCTGGGTGAAGAATGGAGTGTAGGTGGCAAAACGAAAGACAACTAGTCTGGGGACTACACAGTAATCTAGGGGAGAAGAAGTGGCTAGAGCTTGGGAGACAGTAGTAAGTTGGAAGTAGAACGTGGAGCACTCCGGCTGACTGGAGCCACAGTAGGTTGTACTGGATGGGATGATTAGAATCTGGAGGGGACACAGGGGTGATGACAAGCTCTTCTTTGTGAACATGTAAATACAGGTAACTGAAGGTGAGGAAGGCAGATGTTCACTAGAGATGAGGGGGTCCAAGACCACGATGAAGATGTTGGGGGGTTGTCTTTGTAGATACCAGAGTCAACCAGGATTACGGCAGCCTCTGGGTGGTGGCAGACTCTCAGCCGTGTATCAAGTCTTTAATACACTGGGGAAATACTTCCAACAAGGTGGAGGAGGAGGTAGTCCAATGGCAAGAGCCTGAAAGGAGCAAAGTTTTCATAAACAGGTAGAAAAGTTCTGTTCTTGGAAAGGCTGGGGAAGGGGTGGCAACCACAGCTATTATTAACCCCACTGCTGGTGCTGAGGTCAGTGAATGAAATGGAAAGGTCACCCCGTAGAGAGCTGCAGGTGAAGGGGTGACCTCAGGAGACGGCCAGATTTCAGTTCAGACAAGGAGAAGGCCGCAGTAATGCTCCTTAAAGGCTGAGGTTCTGAGGGATGACGACCGAGAAAAAGGCTAATTGATTTAGCAATTAGGAGGTCATGAAGACTAAATCTTAAAGGAAGGGAAAGGAAGATTATTCAAAGTTTAGATGGTGTTATACATTCTTAATGATAATTTATTAGGAAAGTCATCTCATTCTCTAGTCTAGAGTCACTAAATGGTTTTTAAAGAGCACTGAGATTTTAAATAGTTAAGAAAACAGGCACACCATTTCCTTCAAGGTCTTCAACAGGACAGCCTTCACCTCAATCACAACCACTCTGTGAGCACCTACTATGTTCCCGGAAAGAGTCCTTTCAAGAGTCCAGATGAATTCCAAGAGCCTGCTTTCATTAATGTGGCCCTCTGTTTGCTATTAACATACATAGCAGGCACTCAGAACTGGCAACAATAAAGCTCTAGTACATACTTATTATCAGATTTCGATAGACTCTTTGAGTGTAACTAGCAAAGACTCCTGGAAGGTATGAGGGAAGTCAACATAGCCAGGAATCAGAGAAACCCAGGCGCAAAGGACTATTCTGTTTCTAACTAATTTAAGGCACCACTATATTAAACATCTCCCATCCATATACTCTGACGCAAATGTCATGCTAAGGATACAAAATTAGGTAATGCACCTGGTCTTGTCCACAAGTGACTAACAATCTAGTTAGCATGATAAGAGAAAAGTACAGAAGTGACTACAATATCAGGTCACATTCTAATGGAAAGTATTCTGAAGTGTTTTGAAAAGGAAAGATAGAGCTTATGTTGCATGAGAGAGAGACATGGTAATAGAAATGGGTTTTTAAAGAGTGAAAAGATATCATCAAGTAAAGAGAAAGATGGAAAAAATATTCCAGATAGCAAGAATAGCAGAGAACAAAAGTTCCAAAAGGATGAGGTGAAATGAGCTGGTTTTAATCCAGGAAATCATTCAACAATAACCACACAGTAGGTGGATAGAAGAACTAGCCAAGCACAGTCTGAAAAAACATACCAGATCTATATCTCTATATAATTAAATCAATGTAATGCTATAAAAGGGAAGGAACAGAATGCCAGCCTGAGACCTTCCCAGAATTGACTGAAGGGATTTTTGAGGGATAGAGGGAGTGTGCCATTACTGGGCAAAGCTATTCATAAAATAAACTTAGTAGTAAGGAGTAGGATGGACAGGAGGAATTAAAAACAATTATTCCTGTTGGGCGTGGTAGCTCACATCTGTAATCCCAGCATTTTGGGAGGCCAAGGGGGATGGATCACTTGAGGTCAGGAGTTCGAAGACCAGTCAGTGAAACCTCATGTCTACTAAAAATACATAAAAATTAGCCAGGCATGGTGGTGCATGTGCCTGTAATCCCAGCTACTTGGGAGGCTGAGGCATGTGAATCATTTGAACCCAGGAGGCAGAGGTTGCAGTGAGCTGAGATTAAGCCATTACACTCCAGCCTGGGCGACAGATCGAGACTCTCTCTCAAACAACAACAACAATAATTGTTCCAACAACTGAAATAAGAGGTACTGGGGGGCCTGAATTAGGCAAGGGCAAGGATGACAAGTTAGAAGGTACAGTGGACATAAAATCCTACAGGACTAAATTGATGAGATGTGAGGAGGAACTAGAGTAACTTGAGTTTCTGAGCTCAGGAAAAAAGAAACGTGGTACTTGTAATTACCAAAAAAAGGGCAAACTGGGAAGAGGACCTAATTTACAAAAGTACTTTCTGAATATAATGAATTTGTGGTGCAAGTAACATACACTCAAGATCCCTAGCTAAGATGCCCAACAAATAACTAGAAATACAGCGCTGGAGGGAGAGAAATAGAGTGACCTGAACTCCTCTCAACACAAACATACACCCCACAGGTTAAGCTGCTACGAGCAAAGAGTGGCTCTCCAACAAACATGGCGATGAGAATAAGAGACAGTTGAAGAAAATGCTAGGCTTGGACTTTCTGACATAACTACACTTTGAACAATCCAGACACATGCAATTTGCTTTTTTAAAAACATGTGTATCAAACTCATTATATATGGATTATCATCTTGACAAAGACCCTGCATATTTAAAGAAGGTTGCTGGCTTTCCCACCTTCCCCTCATTCTCCTCTCTGAGGCCCAGTTTTGCTGTGCTGTGCTCATCTCTCATGTGCACAATACCTTCTCCACATTTCCAATGTGTCACAAGATGGGATTCGACCTTGAGGTCACAATGAGGTCTGGTTATTGTATTTTACATTGACATATGATAGAAAACCTTGGTTCTAAGTAGCACACAGACCAGTGAGTTAGCCAACAAATACTTGTTGAAGGTTTTTACCATGTATCAGGCATTATTCTCATTTGAAAATCTTGCTTTATAAAAATAAACCAATGCAAAAGAGTCAGATTTCTGAATTGTGAGCAGCCTATAATCCACTAACCTGAGATCTTTTATTTTTGCTCTGTTCACATGTCATATCCCATACAATTAGTACCGTGATTTTAATCAAATACTTATACACTAGCCATAGAAGTCTCATTTGAGTAGCAGGTGAAGGAGAAAGGCCATTTTTGGCTTATGTTGAAATTAAACTATGTTGTCATTCCAACTATATATGGAGTAGAACCTCTGCTAATTCACCTGAACAGACAAGAGCACTCAATGAGAATTATATAATAAACACCATTTTATTAATTTGGAACATGCATTTAATTATAATTTCTGATAATATCTAGCAATTCATTGTGTGAAATAATTAGAACAGAGACGCACAACTTTTATAAGTCTTTCTGGAGAAAGGTAGCTACATTGTGGGTATGTGTGATGGAGGAGGATGGATGATTTTTTGTTTTATTTTCTAGCACACTTAAAGTTTTGTTTTGAAAAATATGCACAAGACAACGTTGCACAATTCTGTATCTTTTGATCTGGAGAGCCACATAACTGTTATATTCATTTCTGCTATAAAAATCTGTAATAAAAGTATATTATCTCTATGTGCATATAAGTCAATATAACTTTATATGCCTTCATGCTCTGTTACATAAAGACACACCAATGACCCATCTTCTTGGGTCACTTCTGCCCCTAAAACACACTGTACCTCCTACTACATAAGTAGCTGAAAAATGGATAATATGCTGGGACAAAGCTGAAAGGGAAATAAGGCTGGGGTTGACTAAACAGCCACCATGTAACAAATGTGGTACTCAAGGAACACACAACATATTATCTTACTTCCTATCTTCACATCCTTCTTGTTGAGGAGGTGCCATCCCTGATTCATGGATGAGCCGACTCAAGCTCACAAAGAAACTGTGCATAAAGCCACTCCTCTCAGTGGAGAGAAGAGACGAAATTCAACTGGCAGAGTCTAAATTCAAACTGGGATCTGTCACACTCCCAAAACCATACCCTGTTGACTGCACCACATGCTTTTTGGTAAAGGGTCATTTTCCTGGTAAAGTGTCATTTGCCAGTTACAGTAGATGTGACTGTTACTCTCATAAACACAAATTCTCAACAATCCTCTAATCCATTAACTCACTTAAAAGGATCTTAAATATTTAAACATTTTATAAAACCAAAAGTCAAAACTGATGAAGGGAAGTCAGCTCAAGACTCAGAAGCACGACCTGAGTCAGAGCGGCTGTGACTCCACAGTGGTTTAACTGGTCCAAATCCCCTAGCCAAGGTGTTTCCTTAAAGACACTTATACCCCTTGCGCCTTGAAGCAGCAGCTGAGGCAAGAAGCATCATCTCATTCACTCTAGTGGTTATGCTGTAGCTCTGGATACAACTGTTGGTTACCTAAGAAGTGACCATAAAAAAGGGATAGCACTTCTTCCCTAAAGGAACCCTTCCACTTTCCCCACAAGTTCATATGGAACTTGTAGGTATCTGGGTCATTATTTGATTAATCGTACTACCTTGTTATTTAGCATTGCTTGAAGTAGACCCAATTTTCACCTTCAAATACCTCAGAGTTCTTGGTCAATAAGAGTTGTCAGTCAGTCAACAACTATTTGCAAGACACATACAGGTACACAGAATTGTATGGTAACTGATATTCATACCTTCAACTCTCGAGGAACTGTAATTTGTCTTTTCTCCCCTATTAATCAGTCTAATATTTACCAAGCAACTTGGCTATGGAGCCAGCACTGTGTTTGATGCAACAAGAAAGGTTAGGGTAGAGTCTGTGGAGAAGTATTAATATGTTACAAAAGGAAGAACTGAGATTCGGATTCCTCAGATGGAAAGTAAAGAGAGGGTCTAGGTCAGGCAACACTGAAGGGATGTGGGGAGAAGAGGGCACGCAATTAACACTAGGGTGAAAACTAGGTGCCCGAGTGTGAGGGAGTGAATAAACAAGCAATGGGAGGTCCGAGAAGAGAGATCAGCACACATCCGTTCCCTGAGCAAATCCATACTGTGAGCACCACTACGAACCACGTACCATGCTAGGCAGTGAGACTACTTCTAAAACTGAACAACAGAAAGCTCTGTTCTACGTTCATGGAACTTATAGGCAAGAGGGAGAGGCAGAAAATGGCTACAAATAAGCATCAGAAAGGTAGTAGAACAGGAGAGAATAATAGGGAGGAAGGGAGAGAGGGATAATAGGGCTGTCAGGGCAGAATGCTCTGACATAATGACATCTTAGATAACTAAATGAGACACTAAGCCACAGAAAGTTTTGCAGGAAGAAGGACAGTAACAACAAAATGCCTCAAGGCAGGCAAAGCTACCAGGGAAGCCTCTGGGAGAAGGGGCCTTGAGCTGCTACTGAGGGTCAGGTCTGGATAGCCCTGGAGACTGGGGAGGTAGCACATATACGGCATGTGTAGTGACAGAGGGGATGCCCACGGACAGAGTGATGAGAATAAATGCACACACACAGGTGACTAACAAGGCCATGGAGGATCTGCGGGGGAGGCTTCCCAAAGGAGAGGAGAGAGAAAGCAGCCAGCTGGGATTTTAAAGAAAGAGCCAGTGCTACTTTATAGTAAAATCTTTGTTTCTGGGAAGATGAAGCCAATTAGCAGAGACAACTGTGACTAGGTAGTAATAAAAAGGTGCATTAGATTAAAATAAAGTATTTGGAATGAGATCTGGTGAGAGATCACAATGTACAAGAGGAGGCTAGAACAACTGGTATGTTGTGTTTTGTCTTTCCTAACTCAAGGAATCTGTGAATACAGAGGCTCCAGATGCCCACAGCATGGTGTAAGAAGCCAACTGAGCAAGTCACCTTTTCTGAAAACAGAACGTAGCGTAAGAGTGCCCTTGTTTCCTCTCAGCTTTGGAAGTTTGGCGTGTCTTTTCCCAACATATTCAAATTTTGAACATCCAGGTTTGCACGTAATAATCAGACTTTTGGAACAAAGAATTGCCTTGAAATCCGCAACAGATGTAGAGAAGACCTGACTACTGGAGATGTTTCTGCAATTTGCATTTACATATTAAAGCTCAAAATTTTACAGTGCAAAACCCCACTTCATTACTTCTCTTCTTGTGCTAAGAGAAAATGAAAAATACCTTGCAAGGTAAAAAATACAAGTCATGGGAACTCCCCCAACACCGTCGAGTGGTACTCAAAGTCTAAGGGGCCAGCAAGGGACCTGAGTTTGACACACAATGAGTAAAGAGGCAAAAAGGTACTCACGGTTTTCCTCCTGGAATGCCTGTCAGGTTTGGAGGTATTGCTGGCACACGCATGTGATGGTGTGGATCAAATCCCACCTATAGTTTTCCCAAGCAAACAGCAAAATAAGCACAGTTACATGCGACTTGTTTTATCCTTCTCAAAATCTATTCTAAAACCTGGGAGAATAGATCCTTAAAAAATAAGGTTTCAGAGATATATACACACAAGTATTCACTGATGAAATGATAAAATGTTTAGGATTTAATGGTATCATACTTGAGGGTGGAACATAGATTAAAAAATTATACTAATGATTACTGAAGCTCATGGTAAAACCAAAGAGTCATTACATTCATTATACTACGTGATCTAATTCTGTAGGTCTGAAATTTCCAGAATTAGTATCATTTTGGAAAATTTAAAATTAGTATTCTTTAAAAAAGACATATAAAATAAAAAAGAAACTTCCTCACCTTACAAAAGAAAATGGATCTCAAGATATACTTACATGCAGCTTCATTTATAAATACCCACAGATCTCTAAATACCTTAGATTATATAAATTACATTAAAAAATACATAGGCCAGGCATGGTGGCTCATGCCTGTAATCCTAGCAATTTGGGAGATTGTGGCAGGCAGATCACATGAGGCCAGGAGTTCGAGACCAGACTGGGCAACATGGTGAAACCCTGCCTCTATGGAAAATTTTAAAAATTAGCTGGGCATGGTGGCACATGCTGTAGTCTGAGCTACTTGGGAGGCTGAGGTGGGAGGATCACTTAAGCCTGGGAGGCGGAGGCTGCAGTAAGCCAAGATCATGCCACTGCACTCCAGCCTGGGTGATACAGTGAGACCCTGTCTCAATCAATCAAGCAATCAATCAAGCATGACAATCCTCTGTGTGCTAAAATATTATTTTGTGAAGCTCACAAACGCACCACTGGTGATCTCCCATAGGCAGCAGCAGCAGCAGCGGCAGCAGCAGCTGCGCTCATCTGAGGGGAGATGTTGTGGAGCCCAGCATAGGCAGCTCCAGGGCTGGTCAGCTCTCCGTTCATTCCAGCATGGGGCACGATCCCAAATGGAGTTGGATATGGACAGGGTACTGCCATTGGGGTCCTTAGGCTTGAGGCTGCAAACCAAAATGGATGGAAGAAAAATGAAGAACACAGGAAACAACAGTGAAGACATTTGTAAACATGTCAAAAAATAGAATCTATGGTTCAAATGAGCTTATTTTAATATTCTCAAAAGTCATTCAAGCCTTCAGAGTTCACTCATTCACTCTGTTCTACTGAACACTTACCATGTGCCAGACAAGGTTGGTCCCAGGTGCTCAGTTCAGGTTAAGTAACTTTGTCTAACAGCCATTCAATGCTGGTCATTAGCACTTTTAATGTACTGTACTCTTTGAATTATTTAAAACAAGCATAAAATATAGAAAATACTTTTTTTTACTAACCCAAAGGGTCAACTCCTGGTGGTTTTCCAGGTACAGGCCTCAATCCGGGAGTCGAGTTACTGCCTGGGGTGGGCGCATCAGTTCGTGGAGTAGGGGTATTGGACTTTGAAACAGGAGTAGTAGATTTTTCATTCTAATGAGATGAAATGACATGTACCAGCAATTAGAACATGGTTTTAACAATGACTTTAAACATTAGGAAGGTAAAGAAAAGGAAGGGAGGAAAAAAAATGTAAGAGGTTCTTCAGCTTGGGCCTTGATTTTCATTAATAGAAACGTTAACAAAGAAACAAAAGAATTCCTTGAGACTGCAGACCTAATATTTGGGAAGACATAAACTAAAGCTGGATGTAGAGGAGAGTAGCTCATTTCTAGGAAATTGGTCTGAGTCAGATGAGGCTCACAAACCAGGATGTCCTAACTGTGGCCACTTGCCGGTAGCTTTGGTAAAGACTGGGGTAACTTTGGGCTCCTGGCAGAATGTTCACGTCATAAGAGGCTTCCTGGTGAACAGGTCACATTAGAAAACAGATCCAAGTCTGAACTGTCATAGAGACTAAGCAGAGAGCAGATGCCATTAAAAGAATGCCAGAAGGCCAAGAGAAAATAAAATAAAATTAAAAAAACCCAACAATCTAGCCCTCTGTCGGACATATTCCTCCTAGTTTGCAGAGCAACTGAGGAATTTCCTTTCCTTTAGCTGTGAATTCCGGAGGTTATTAGAAAACTGAATTTGTCTCTTTATTCTTTAAATGTTATGTTACAAGGAAATAACTGGTGAGGAAAAAAGACACACCACACAAAATTGCAATTAACTACACAGCCACAGAAGAATAGGGTGCAGGGAGATTATCCTGATGGGTGAGCAGTTCATTTTTGCATTTGTGATTTGTGATGTGAGTCAAGGTAGACTTTTGTAAATGACAGATTACTTTTTAGATAGGAAGGGAAAATTATTGCAGTCATATGTAGCTTGGTAATTCAAACAAAGCTAGCAACAAAATCACATTCAAGCCCCAAACTAAATTTACCATAAACCACAGGCGACAAAACCATCTCTGTAACCCCAGTGTGCATTTTTCATCTTCGCTAAGACGTGTTTCACTCAATTTCCCCATATCCCTCTTCTATCCTTGCAAAAAGAATCACAAAATAAACACTCATCACCAACAAGTTAGTAAACTTATTCTGCTCTACATACTTTTGCCAATTAAACTTAAATACTGAACATATATATACACTTGGAAGAAAAGCCCTGTAAAAAATGTGAGAAATATAAAGATAAAAACATCAAATTCAAACATCAAACTGGCAGAGGCCACACTCAGAGAGATGGTAAGGAGCTACTTACAAGGCTAAGTTCTTTGGATTTGGAGGAGGGAGTACTGCTGGAAGATGCAATAGAGGCTGGACTAATCGGGGCATCTTTCTTGAGCAGGCGTGTCTTGTCCAGGCCATTCTCTCTTGGGGAATGTGCTGGGCTCCCTCGAGGGGAAGATGGATCCTACAAAGGAACATCAAGGATAGTAATGCAAGCACAGCCCATTTACAACGCTGGGGTTGTTGGGTGTGGACATTTCTAGCCAAAAGCATTTAATGCATGCTTAGAAGCACAAATGTGCTAGAACAGATAACAATACTCACTGAAACTACTAATGAAAATATTCAGTATTGAGGGCCCCAAAATTATAGTATTTATAGCACTTATTTAAAACCCAAAGACAAATCAAAACCCCACCCATCTGCCAATTGCACGTCAATAAGACCTGCAGGCTGACCACAGAGATCTGGTGTGCCTTCACTGCGGTAGAGAAAGATACTTTACTCTTAATAGAAAAGAACAGTGACAAAAAAAGAGAAAAAGATCAATAACATAAAATCAGTAGTATATAATTTTTATGTAAATAAAAAATGGGTCCCTTTAGAAATCAAGAATATGTTTTGGGCCGGGTGCAGTGGCTCACACCTGTAATTAATTCTAGCCCAGGAGTTTGAGCCCCGCCTAGGTAACATAATGAGACCTCATCTCCACAAAAAATTTAAATATTCGCCAGGCATGGTGGCGTGTGCCTGTAGTTCCAGCTACTCGGGAGGCTAAGCAGGGAGAATCACTTTAGCGTAGGAGTTCAAGGCTGCGGTGAACTGTGGTCGCAATACTGTACTTTAGCCTGGGCAACAGAACAAGATCCTGCCTCAGACAACAACAACAACAACAACAACAACAAAATGACAAATCTCAAAATATTTTGGATACTAATTGTTCGGACAACTAGTCTTTGATATGGCTGGACAAGAGCAGAAAATTAAAGTAGCCACTAACATACCTCATTGGAAACGTCAACCACCAAGTTGTCATCACTTTTCTCACCATCGCTGTCCTGCATTGACAAGTGAGAAGCATTATCTTCTCCCCCCAACAAAATATACCACATTTACCCTAAATAAGTCCAGACTAATTCCTCAGATCATATAAAGATGAGCTGTACCAAACAGTGTTAAATACTTGACAATGTCCTATTTTCTTTAATCCTCATGATGATGCTATGAAGGTGGGTAATATGATTATATTTTTCAGATTATGAGACTGATGCACTGCCCACTGCACCCACAGGGTGACCTGATTATATTTTTCAGTTTACAAAACTGAAGCTGATGGTTGGCTTATTACTCTAGAGTACAGGCTGCAAACTGACAAGCCCAGGCTAAATCCAACCTACACACAGGTGTGGTCTGGTTTGTCAGTATTTTAAAAAACTGCATATTGGGAGGTAAAAAATCCAGATTTTCAGCTTTTCATGAGGCCTGAAGCCCTGTAGGACACGAGCAGGGAAGCAGAGCAGGGGCCGCCTGCCTCCACACTGCTCCATCCAGCTTGCTCCCTGCTTTCACTCCTGTGACCTGCCCAGCCACTAGAGGAAAATGAGCTTCATTCCAGGCTAGGGATGATCTTGGATGACTCTCCATGTTTTATTCCACAAGATTTGGTATATCCTTCAGCACATGAATCCATCTAGGCATTTAAACACATTTTTTATGATTTTATATTTTTTCCTTAACAATTCTAGCTAACCACAGAAAATCCAACCACTCTGAAATAAATGGGGAAGCAAATACACCTATAGAAACAATAATACGGATCATTCAGGTCTTCTGTTAGCTGCCCAAATGAAGCATTCTATCCTCACATGCACCTGTACACACACAGGACTTCATGTAGCCAATGGCTACAGAGCTATAAATGCAACAAATGTTTTTTGTCTCCTAAAGGATGTTATCCTGTGTTCCTGTGTTGGCTGGAAACAGTCAAAGGGTAAAATGGCTGCAGATAAAAAGGCAAGCTGGCCTCCCCTAAAGCAAAGGTGAATGAACTTACATAACGAGCTGCAATTTCCTTTTCTTCAGTTTTCTGTTTTTTGCTCTCTGAGGAGTAGTCTGTGGAGTTTCTGTGCTTCTCAGCACCTCGGAAACTGGCTGATGGGGATACTGAAGAGCTCTGGAATTAGAAGGAGAGGAAGCATGGTTGAGAAATTATCATCCATTTAGTCGAGTGATTTTAAGTCACTTGAGACTTTCTTTTCTTTTGTTCTTTAGTACACATTTGCAAAGCTGTTAAGAGGAAACAGGAGAGAGCAGAGAAGACGAAAGGAGGAAAACAGGGATCTAAAGGGAAAGACAAGTAGCAAAAGACAAGGGGAAAGATAATGGGAAAGAAAGAAGAAGAGAGAAGAGGCAGAGAGATGGGACAGAAGGAGGAGAGGAATTAAAAAGGGTGGCAGAAGTTAGTGTCAACTCAAAACAGAGAATGGGTTGGGTTTTACGGATATATTGTACTGTTGAAGTGCCTTTAGAAAGTTGGGAAAGGGGCTGGGCATGGTGGCTCACACCTGTAATCCCAGTACTTTGGGAGGCCAAGGCGGGCAGATCACGAGGTCAGGAGGTAGAGACCATCCTGGCCAACATGGTGAAACCCCGTTGTTACGGAAAAGACAAAACAAATTAGCCAGGCATGGTGGCGGGCGCCTGTAGTCCCAGCTACTCAGGAGGCTGAGGCAGGAGAATTGCTTGAACCCAGGAGGCAGATGCTGCAGTGAGCCGAGACGGTGCCACTGCACTCCAGCCTGGGCGACAGAGTGAGACTCCGTCTCGAAAAAAGAGAAACAAAGAAAGTTGGGAAAAGAAGCATATATGAGAGAAAAGGGAAAGACAAAAATCAGGCTTTTTTTAAAATTTATTTATTTTTTTTTAAAGTTTGCTGGCTAATGGGAAGCCAGCACTTCAAGCTTCTACAGAGAAACTATAAAGCAGAGCTTTTAAGAAGTAGTAAGTCAATGAAAAAAAAGGGGAGAGAAGTAATTTTGGGGGATTTGAGCAACCAAAGATGGCAGTCATTCGACATATAGGTCATATTTATGAAATTTTGCTCAGCGCCACATACTAGGGCTTGGAAGATGCAGAGTGGGAGGAAAACACCACCTGCAAAATGCATATTATTCCTTTCTCACTCCTATAGTTTTCAGGAACCCACTCCTTTTAATGTCTGGAAACCTAGCAATGCCGCTGGGGCCAGGGAATGGAGAAAGATCCTCCATGCCTCTTGGGATCACACTTAGGCTCAGCCTGCATGCTCCATCTCGGCTTTCAAGGAGCTCTCAACTGGAGAAGTCTCCTACACACACATGAGACATGGGTGACAAGATCCGAAGCAGGGAATGACTCTATCTGCCATGAAGGTCAGGTGGTTATTGGGCACATTTAGATAATATGAGAGCTTAAAATCATGGATGAAGCAGTGAGAAAAGTGCCAATGAAAACTGGATCTAATCTTAACAATTACCTAGTGCCTATGCTTCAGACAGACCAAAGAAAAGATCTAAATGCAGGCGAGGTGGGAGAGTGGGAGCTGGGCTGAGGGTCATGCTATCCTGCTGAGTGGTGAATGGCAAAAACCTGAGTAGCACAGTCCCTTGGCAGGGCACCAGGGCAGGGCTCCCAACTGTGAATGACCCTAACCCAGGGTAAGAAAGGGCTGATCTTGGAGGGTAGTAGAAAGAATATCTGAAAATCTCTATGGAAAAAAAGTTATAGGAAAAACAATCACCACTGGAACGTCTCTGTCTGGCATGCAAATCAATTCAGAAAACTGGCCAGGAAGGCTCTTCCTCATTTATAAATTCATTTCACGTAAGACTAACTCTTTGAACTTTTTTTTTTTTTTTTTGCTTTAAGTCTGTTGGTAATAACTGACATTTATAAAAACGTACAACATTTACGAGGGCCTTTTAATTAACTATGGGAGAAAGTGTGTTCTCCAGAACTTTTGGGTCTATGTTCCATTGTATTTCCACTGAGCCATAATGTCACAATCTCTTTTGTGGCACTACTGAACTTTCAAAGCACATTGTTAGAAGACGGATAGGCCTTCTTCATACCTGTGGTGATGGCAACTCTATTACGAGCGCCATAGGTGTGCAGGTGGGAGTTTGGTGGGGGAGAGAGATGGGACCAGTGAGTGAGTGGGTACCCACTAGGAGGGGCTGGGGACCTCTAAATCCTTCCCTGCTGCGCCAGGCCCTCTTGAGGTTTTATATGAATACTCTATCCCTATCAAACATTCAACTTTAAGCTTAGTGGCAGAAAAGACTGCAGGCATTGTTCAGTAAGGCTGAAGATTGACACAAAACATTACGAGCCAAAAGATTTTTTAAAGTGGACTACTTCTTGACTTTTGTGTATCTCTGCTGAGTTCCAAACCTCACTCCCAAGCCATGAGACTTGGGTCAACACTTCTGCTTTGCTTTCACACAACTCAGTGCACTCAGCAGGTTTTCATGACCAACGAAACCATGCATGCAACCATCACCTGTGCGTTACTATCTACCATACTTCATGCCTCAATCCCATTTCTAGTTTTCCCCTCTCCACTCTATCTACACCTCACTTCTGGAATCATACTACCCAAAGAGAGGTTCAGCCTGTTCTTACTCCTTTTTTAAAAGGACAGTTTCCTACTGTTCACAGGGGAAAAAAAATTCCCAATTTCTGAGTATGGCTGTTTTCCAAAGTCTTCAATCCACACCCCAATCCAGAGTCCTGGCCTTGTATCCTACCATCGGCACTATAAGCCAGTGTTCCCCTGGGCTCTGTGTATGTTCGTTACATCTGTAGCCTTTTTTCCTGGCTTATGGCAATGCCTATTTTCTCAAGATCTATCTTTTGAAATCCCCCACTATCCTTAAGAATCAGCTCTAATGTCACTTTCCAAAGCTTCCTCAGATGCTGTCAGGCGGAATTAATCATTCATTCCTCTTTGTTCCCTTAACATTTTGTTCCTCCGATGAGTAAAGCACTCACAACAAATTTATTGCTGTGTTTACAAGGCCACTTCCCACTTCAGGCTGTGGGCTCCCTGAGGGTGGGGGCACCTAGCATCACGAGCAAAAGAGAACTGCCCAGAAATATTTCTAACACAAATGGCTGAACATCCCCTCTGCATGCCTCAATCTCACTCCAAATCTCTTATGATACATTTCTTTTCTGAGCATCACTAGGATGAACAATTCCACGGGAGACCATTCACTAGAGTAAGATTTGTGTAGTGGTGCCCCTGAAACCGGTAATATGGCAATTCAGCCCCTTCCTCACCTTTGCTACTTTACCTACCCTTTAGAAGCACTAAATCTGGCTAATCTGATATTTCACAAAAAGAAGAAAAATAGAGTGTATGTATCTTTTATTAATAATTCTCTGAGCATTCAGATTCTGCTATATTCTATTGAAAGTTGTTTCCACATTAAGAGGAAAATTTCTAAACAAAACAATTTCTTAAAATACTAAAAGGTGATGCCTATTTAGATTTTATGTTCATTTGTTGGCTTATATGTACAATCAAATACTTTATATTTTCTTAAGCTAGCTGTTTCTGGTTGTGCAGGCAGTGTTGTATTTTTGAATTTGTAGAACAGAGTTACATGTTGGAGTTTCCTGGTAGAATGATAAAGTAGTTAATTATCACTAGCATTTAAAGGTTAAGCTGCACAATGGGCACCGGGGCAATCAGCAATGTTCTAATAACATAATTACTCTGGAATCAAATTGGACTTGGCACAGACTCTCATCATGAATCTTGTAAGTCCACCATTCTGCCACACGAATGCCACTTGGATCTTTGCTAGGAATGTGAATAAGAGGAATTAAATAAATACCGATAAAGTCATGCTTTTACTAGAAAAGCTTTTTTATTTCTCTATTATTATTTTAAAAGCTCAATTTAGATATTTCTCAAGCTTACCACGTAACTTACTGAAGCTGCATTGTGACCCTATAAATCTACAAATGTAGAAGTCTTAAACACAAGTCTTTCTCACTACAGTCTAAGCGTATGTGTGTGTGTGTGTGTGTGTGTGTGTATCTCAGCAAATCTGTTATGATTGGAGAGTCACAGTCAGAAGCAATAGCTGATCCAGAGAAAGCAAAATACCCTGAATGTGAATGTTTAGTAAAGCTCTGGATTTTAAAAGTAAACACTTATACTGGGATATTTAAAAAGAACAGAGTAGACCTGTTTTAAAAAAAGAGCAGGAAAACAAGGAGAAATCAAGAAGAAAATAATAAAGGATTAGAAGACTTATTACATGGAAATCCCAATTGCTTTGGCAGCAAAAGGTAAGCTTTAGAAAGCTATCGCTAACATCACAAATCAGGTTCTAATTTCACTATGAGAAGACTCTAGTTCCTAGTTTAAAGTCCACCCCAGACTTTACTAAGGCTATTGACCAAGTCAGATGGAAAACTGACACCTTCAGCAACTTGAAAGGGATGGCCCCACCCCTCCACCTTTACTCCTCTGCCACTTCAAGATCAAAGATGACAATTGTATGTGAAAGACTTCTATAAAGTAACTCCCCCCCAAAAGAAGATGCTGTTGTTATAATTAGCTAATTTTAATAACAGGGAGCACAGATTTTAATAGCAGGCAAGAGCATCTCTCTGGAGTCAGACTGCCTGGTGTGAGTCTAGAGTCTTCACTTAATAGCTGTGTAGCCGTAAGGGATGTTGCTTATTCTCAGTCTCTCTTTAGTCTGAGGGTAACAACACACCATCCTCAGCCCCACAAGGCTGCTTTGAGGACCAAGAAAAATAATCCACATAAAGTACAATGTGCAGTTCCAGGCACATAGCCCAGCCCCTCAACAGTGCAACTTAGTCCCATCACTGTATACTGGACTCCAGTTAATTCTACTTACTTTAGAGATTGGGATGGTGACCTAGTGTGGATCTTCTATTTTAAACCTTATGTTAGGTCTTTTGTAGACATTTGTGTAGCACTTCCCCCAGCATAGATATTCTGATGCACTGTAATTATAGGGTTTTAATGTGCTACTATTCACCAAAACTCTTCTCCTTTCAACAATCACAATAAGGTTTTGGTTCAATACTGCACAGAGGCAAGACTGCAAATACTATCTCCACAATGGACTTTCTAATTTGATTTCTAATGCACACCATGCCAATTTTGCTTTCCATTCACGTAGGTGCAGTGCTTAGACTTCCCTGCCCATAGAGGATAACAACCAGAAAGAACATGCTAAAGGTCACATGGACAACCATGATCAAGAAGCCTAAAACTCATTCGTTATGGCTTGTTTGCTCATCAGCTATGGCCTTCAAAAATCCTATCCACATGGTACCAAAGGGTAAATCAGTGTGCAAACAGATAAATGGGATAATGAGGAGTCAGAAGGCACCATTAAAATCTGTCAAGGGTAATTGCAAGTCCTGGTTTGTCCTTTCTACACCTGTTGTCCAGAGTTCCCTTCACTCTCAAAAACGGCCAAGTTTAGATGATAAATTATAGTTACTCTAACTATAGTTCAGTCACTATAGGAATTCTCAAACATTAATCGGAGTCAGGGACAATTCAAATTGAGTTTGTTTTTGGTAATGGGGACGGCACTGGGGGCACAGAGACAGAAAGCTGAAGACGGCCCGGCCCCTGTAGATCCTTTACTGATGCCACAACCAAAGTCCTCAATCATATTTCCCTCTGCAACCCATTAGAAAAGCAAAAGACCCATGTCAAAAATAAAAATGGACACTGGTGACTCCATAGTCATCAATCATCCAAAGAATTGATCATGTTCACCAGACCTCAAAGCACTGTATTTCTGTATTTTAGAACTACTTTGAGTAAGTTTGGAAAGTAATATCCTGAATAAACCTAGGTACATCAAACTGCTGTAGTACCATAACCCAGCTAGTTTCTGCTTGGATTTTATTGTACAGAATTACACAAAATGTTTATTTTCCTATTCATTGAGCTCTTTATAACTGATAAAACATTTTGACATATTCTTTTCTCATTTACAGGGAAACCACCAGGATATATAAGAGGAAATAATCCTCAATTGGGAAAAAGTAAATATAAAACCTTTAAAATGAAAAGTATTTGATCAAAATGCACAAGTCTCACATAATAACATATAACACATGTACATTTATGTAAATGAACTTAAAATGTATAGCATGCGAGTGGTAAAAAACTTGAATATAGCAGAGCTCTGACTGACCCAGTCACTGGTGTCAGTTTACTGCTCATCACAGTAAGAAGTTTTTTTTTTTATAACCTGCTTGATTAAGGAAGTCATTAAAAGCACAATCTGTATAAAACTCTCACAGAACTTGCTTTTTTCAAATTAACATAAATCAAAACTCACCTTCAAAAATGACTGGGACTTTCTAAAGACCTGCCCTTGTTAAAAGAAGATTTAATATAATCTCCATATAAAGTAATGAGTCTATTCTTAACAAATGTTTCACCTTCTACAACATTTCATGAACAATATATTCTTTAAAATGTTCTATTGTTGTTTTTATCTCTGCTTCTCTCCTGGTAAGAGAAACCTGGATCAAGGTAAATTTCTTTCGCAGGTAATCAAAATATTACCAAACCAGAGGAACCAATAGTCAGAAGAATAACTGAGAAGAGAGGTAGTTGTCCACAACGGTTATGCTATAGGTATAAAAGTCAGACAGCCTTCGGTTCAAGACCAGGCTGTAACACTTGCTATGTGACCTTGGGAAAATTAATGAACCTCTTTAAGCTTCCATTTCTCTAGTAGGTAAGATGAGGGTGTTAGCAGCACTTCCTTGTAAGTTGCCATAAGGATAAAGAAGAATTCAACCTAGCATCTAGTAAGCTCCCATAGACAGCTATTCCCTTTTGGCAAATGTGGAAACAGCCGCATAATTTTTGTCTACTTATGGACTCATTCAGCAAGTAGTCAACACATTAAGTACAGAAACACATGAAACGTCTTGAATAAAATATTAATACACACCTTGAAGAATGAAATATATACTTTGTTTTTCAGTAGAGCTCCTTAGTCAAAATACTCAGGATATAAAAGTCTTATGTTTTTTTTTCTTCATGTGTCGTAGAAAATACAGCACTTCAACATTCATTCTTTCACGTTCTGTTTTCATGGTCTCAGCATTATGTATTACTTGGTCAGTATAAAATGCCCTAATAATTTATAAGGTATCAATAAAATTGATTTTAAATTAGAACATTATCTTAATGTCCTCTCGGGGTTTCTTCACTGTTGCTTCCTCTTCCTGGAATAAAGCTGTTGGCTCCACCCCAGAAATGTCATTAAACACAGTGACTTTAGCTGACAAACTGAGCTGCTGGGACACGATGCTTTGACGCCGAAGACACAGGGTTGATTCTGATGTAGGGAGCTTAGCTGCCCTCTCTTGAAAGCTAGTCTGCATGTGGTACAAGTGTTGGGACACACAAGGAAACAAGTGGATGAATGAGCTGGAACAAGTATAACCCCTCACCACTGACGGAGAGAAGAATCCAAAGTACAAGCTGAATTAATCAAGTAATCCCTTTCCTGATCATTAGAGATGGCACAGTATTAACGGTCTATCAGAAATTGTAATAAAAATTGCCAAGTGCATACAACTTTGTATTGTGTTCATCATTTCAACTACCTATCACCCCAAAGTCATTTCACGCTTTTCAATCCAATGGACCTCCTCAAAGTTTGCAAAGTCTAATGTTCCTGTCTGCATTTGTTCTCCAGCAAGAATACTCTGCTCTCCTTAACACAGATTCTATAAATCTTGTATGCCAACTCTGTGTAAATTACAGTCACATGCACTGGCCACTTTCTTCTGGGATTATTTTTTTCAGTATATGACCTATAAAACATATCCTAAACCATTCATTCACCTACTGCCTTATAACCAACGTTACTTAAGTCTCACTGGCAAATCTCATGTGGTACATGAGTTTGAATGCCCTAAAAACAAAAGTGGGAGGGCTGGCAAAAATCTCTTTCCTGGATGTTCACGGAAGGTGCACTGGCTTTATACCTATTTCTGTACTGTGCTCTGTTTTTGAATGAAAATATCAACACAATCATAACAGCTGCTTTGACAAAGCTGAAGTAGGGTAGCAGCTCAGAGAAATAAGTTACTAAGCTTTAGGACTTGGCAAGCTGTATCTTAATGGACCACTATCTTCATTTTAGTAACTATTAACATTTATTAGAAAAGAAAGTATTTTCACACTGCTACTATTTTTTTCAATAAACTGCTTTAATCTATTTGAAAGACTATGCTTTTTTTCCCAGAGTGTTAACTCCACAGATTCTCATATATATTCTTACGTATTATGTATGCAAATATACTTTATACAACATCTGAGGGTAATACGACAGGAACAAAGAAATGACAATACATCAATTTAAAGGAAGGCTGCCTAATAAGTTTTAAGGTCGCGAATAAGGAACTCCTGGTCTTCTTCATATCACCACAAAATGGCTAAACAGTTTTCAATGATTGCTTAACTGACTGGTCTTAAGGGCCTTCATTAAAATATTAAAGTAAGTTATTCTTTAGAATGGCGCTGACAGACAGAAATATAATGTGAACCTATGTATTTTACACTTTTCAGATAGATTTTTTAAAAATGTTTTACAGTAAAATTAATTTGGGTCATCTATTTAATCCAATACTTCAAAAAATACCATGTCAATACACATACTAATATGAAAATTATGTGACATTTTACATTCTTTTTTTAGTACTAAGTCTTCAAAATCTGATGTGCATTTTATACTGACAACAGTACATCTCAATTTGGACTGGCCACATTGCTGCTGCTGAAAAGCCACATGTGGCTTGTGGTTACCAGGTCAGACAACACAGGTCTAAAAGTTCTCAGAGTCCCAACAGAAATCAACACCCATTAAGACAAACGTCTTGCACTTGTTATAAGTAGCAGGTGTCATCTAGCCCCTGCCTACCTTCTTCAATCTGATCTGAAAATTTCCTTCTCAGAGCACTGGACAACCCAAACGTTTTCATCCTTCAGAGCCTTTGTGCAGACTTCTGCCAAGAACTCCCTTTCCCAGCCTGAGTGGCTAGCATCTTTTCATCTTTTATGTCTCAGCTTAGATGTCACATCTTTGGAAAGGTCTTATCTGTAATGCTATCCAAGGAGCTCCCTCCGGCCGGTCTCTAACACAGCCCCTTATGTGCTTCCTTCCTGGCACTGTGACTGTGGCTGTTCTTCTGATTATTTATCTCATCTACTTGACTAGAAGTTCCACGAAGGCAAGGACCACGCCTGTTTTGATCACCACGAAAATCCAGGACTTCGGTGTTTTAATTGACAGCTGGTGAACAAATGAAGGGGCAGAAAACTTGGTTCTGCTCATGTATGCTTCATGTTACCATATTATTTTCATTATATTAAGATAGGAGATTATGCATTCCTAAAGGTCATGCACTATTGTGTCTTATTTCTTTGCATCCTCAGTGCTTAACATAATGCCTGTAATAGAAGAAGAGCAGTGTGTGTGTGTGTGTGTGTGCATGTGTGGTGTGAGATATGCGTGTGTAGGCACACCAAAAGAGGGAGGCAGCCTTCAAAAATAGTAATTTTGAAAGTAATAGGGTGACAAGATAATTTTCAGAACTATGTTGAAAAGACAGTTAAAGCTGGTGCCTTTTCACTGCTGCTCTCCTCACCAAACAAGGATGTAGGCCCCTCCCGCAAAGTCAGTGCCCAGCCCTGGCCTCTGGGTGGGCATGCAATGAATATTCATTGTTGGACAAATGTATGAAGGCCATCTTTTTAAAAATTCTAATAGAAATTAATGTTTCCTATAAGAAAGAAAGTTTTCAACAGGTTATCCCTTTCCTTGTCTCTCATCACACACTCCTCAGCTGTCTGTGACCACAGGGAAACAAATCTTACTTAAGTCTGACCATTGAACAGACAGGATTTAAAGGAACCCTGCCTGACAGACTCAGGGAAGAATGCAGGCATCAGCAGTTTTTCTGTGCTGCTCATTTAGAGAACAGTGACCCTGGGGAGCTCCTTGAAATGTTTATCCCCAAGGAGGTATGTGGTAAAAGGAAAACATCCTTAGTCCTCCCCTTGCTTTTTTTTTTCTGGGTAGGAAGTCACCACAAACAGACAACGAAAGAAAAAGCCAAATATAAGGCAGACAGATACAATACTTATTTTTTAAGGAAGAGGTTTATATTGGTTGATATTTCAGTCATAGATGACTACCTGGTGCTTTATGTAAATTTTTATTATGTAAAGCAACATAAAGCATTATTAGTATCAGTTGTGACTGATAGTGACTTCAGTATGCTGAGGAATGAAAACAAATGAGACATAGATACTTAAGAGATACAATTTCAGTTCATTCTACAGAAATGATTTCAAGCTTTCGTATGACAAGAAGATCTAAAGATGCAGGTGACTTTGAGGAAACATAAAAAACACTGGAAGAACAGGTTGATTCACCAAGCATGTGCCAGAATTACTCTGGTCTAACCAGGCAAAAGCACTCCACTAACCAGTGCTGAAATGTTGAAAGGTAAGTCAAGTTGTGATCTAATCTCTCACCCTCCCCCTGCAAAAGATCACATGTCAGAGAGCTAAATTACAAGGGACTGATGAAAAATATCTTAGCCCCACTCTACTTGCCATTTCAAAAGACAACTGTGAGTCCTGGTCCATCGCTCCTGCTTCTCTGACCTTTCCCTCTCCCTTTTCCTCCTTCCATTTGCTTCTCTCTTTTCCATTCTCCACACTCCCCCCTCCGCCCTTGCCCTGCCAGCAATACCTCTGTCAATATTCTGTCTTGCTGGTGGCACTGTGGGCTAAAGAGGTTGTTGACCCTTATTCTAACATGTCCTTTTAGGTTAATTACTTTTGTATACTCGGTGTACCCAGTGACATTTAATCACTACAGCGCTACTCAGTAAACAGAAATGAATGGAGCCAACTGCAATTTGGCATCAAGCTAAATGGTGCAGTAATAGCAGCATGCTGAAAATGGACTGCAAGAAAATACTCTCACTCACCACACAGAGAAATGAGGTGAATGCCATTCGATCAATCACTATTTTATTAAAAAGAAAGAATGCTAGTTCAGTGGTGCGCTTTTGCTATTTAATACTAAATATGGCTCGAAGGACATGATGCACTTTTTAATGCAAGGACAATTCATAAGTGTTTGCTAAACGAATGAAGGAAGATCAAAATAACTCAAAGCAGAGGTACAACTTTTGTGGTCGAGTTTGTCTCTCTCTTTCCACGCATGCACATGTGTGGCATGTGTGCATGCATGTCCCACCACAGGACAGCTCTCTGCTAACACAGCCAACAGTCCGCTATCTGGCAAGTCTTATGTTTGTAAGCTTCCAGGGTATAGGAATCGAAATGCAGAAGATCCCACAACCTAATGTGTGCAAGAAAGTACCCAGGAGCATGGGATTAATCAAATGTCAAGTCACAGACATTGGAGCCACTGACGACATCTCTAAAACAGACACCCACTGACCTTCCTCCATTGAGAATAGAGAGCAGATGGGAGAGGTTATTAGCAGCCTTGACAGGGCCAGCTAGACCACAGAGGTTGGGTGGGGGAGATTCTGCCTAAGGGTTTTCAATGCTAGCAGGTAAATGGACAAATGAGTCTTTATTCCTCTATCTGAAGAATAATAACGACTTCACAAGGAGAGATTTCTGTTGTAATATCAGAAGAATCCTGCGACATAAGCTGAATAGCTATTCTGTGTTGGTAATGTTTTAGACATTGGAAACACAACAGTGAAAAAGGTACCAGCTTTACAGCCAGCACTGAGATTAGAGAATAGAGTCTAAAGGGAAGGGAAGGGAACACACGTGCGCTCATGAGGTTTCAATCCTCAGCTCCAGCATTTATCAACTGTGTGACTCCTAGCAAGTTAACCCCTTGGGGCTTTGTCATACCTGTGACATGGAGATAAGGATATTTCGCCCACAGGATTGTCACTGCTATAGTCTGAATGTCTGTGTCCCATCAAAAGTCATATGGTGAAACCTAACCCCCAAGGTGATGGTATTCAGAGGTTGTGCCTTTAAGAAGTGATTGAGTCAGGAGGGTAGAGCCTCAGGAATAGGATTAGTACCCTTATAAAATAGGCCTAGAGAAGCTCCTCTGCCCCTTTCACCACGTAAGGACAGCAAGAAGGCATCGTTTATGAATCAGGCACTCATCAAGCATCTAACAGACGCTCCTTGTTTTTAGACTTCCCAGCCCCCAGAACTGTGAGAAATAAATTTCTATTTAAGCTACCCAGTTTATGGTAGTTTATCATAGCAACCCGAACAAACTAAGATAGTCATGACAATTAAATGAGATAACTACATGAAGTGGAGGCATACCACCCTTCCTTTCATGTTTGTTTCTGGAATCTGTCCTAAAAGCCAATGGCCAAGTCTCTGCCAGCAAACCAATCTGGGCAGCAGAAGGCCTGGAGAGCCACTGTGAATGTCTCCTCTAACTAAGCCTTTGAAAGACGGTAATGGACATTTTTTCAAGCCTCCGGACTCTGGGGAAAAGCCACTCCACTTCTCCACAGTCAAAATTTCAGACAGCACATTCTCACGTCTGGGTATCTTCCTGCCCTCTTGGATTAGCATTCTCTTCAGAAGTTGTGCTCTTCTTCCAACTTGCGGAATTCATGTCAAATGTGCTTTCCAGGGCAACCTTGAGTTACAATGCTAAGTGAAGACCAGACTTGTATCCTTGACTTCACTGGAATTTGACAAATGACTCTAAAGTGCACTAAAGTGAGTGGGGCCTCAAAACTAACATGGAGGAGGGGGGCATGCAGACACATAATCCCTTATTAATAACAAAGCACGAGGGTTATTATGTTGAGTACTCACTATTTGCCAGACATTCTGCTGGGTCCTAAGGCACTAGAAATACAATTAAGAGGGCGAATGGGGGCCCTGTTCTCACAGAGCACTGGTTTTAGTTAAGGGACATTAAAAATCAAGTAAAACAAGCTGCTAATAACATTAATAAAAAATAAAATAAATGCGAATGACAATGTGTTACAAAGGACATAAGATGCTGAGACTGAGAATAACTAGCAGCCAGGTGGTCAGGAAAGGCTTCTGCAAAAAGATGACATTCTGGCTGACACCTGAAGCAAAAGCTGGAGCCAGCCTGCTGACAGCCAGAAGACTGTTCTAGAAAGAAGGAATAACACATGCATAGCACTGAAGAAGAGGAAAGCTAGCAGTGGCACTGGAGCACACAGGAGGGCTGGGTGCTGACATGGAGGAAGCAGGTGAGAGAGCACAGAAGGACAATGCTGGGAGAAAGGGAGTCCAGAGTGTGCCGGCCCAGCACACAGTGAGGTCTGTGTTTTATTCTAAGGGCCACTGGAGGGGACTGTTGAGATGACACACAAATCCTAAAAATCATTCAGAGAGGAGGCTAGAATCACAGAATTTTTAAAGCCCTTAAGAAAAGATTACATTGCCTACTGCCATCCTTTGCAATTAAAAACAACACTAAGTGTATAATATAAACCTTCTGTGTATGCTAAAATTAAATAGTAGAATTCTGGTTTCAAAGTTTTGAATCAGACTGTCAAAGCTGAGTTTTTACCACTTTTGGTGCCCCTACTTTACTCATGTTGTTTGTGTGGGCTAAAGTGGACCTGGCAGGTAATAGAGCCTTGGAGGGCAAACAGGGGGCCAGTAAGGAGCTGTTGCTGTGGTCCAGGGGGAAATGCTGGTGATTTAGACTGGAGGGCTAATGGGGAAGGGGGAAGAAGACGAATCTGAGACGTTAGGATATAAATGTGTGACTCGCTTCACACAAATGTGTGTTTCTATGTGAATACAAAATTAGAATGGAATCAAGTTTGTCAATATAATAATGCCTTCTTCATGCATTTGCACTAAGATACAGGTTCTTAGTTTAAAAACGGCAGGAATCACCAGGCATGGTGGCTTATGACTATAATCTCATTATTTTGGGAGGCTGAGGCAGGCGGATTGCTTCAGTCCAGGAGTTTGAGACTAGACTGGGCAGCATGGCGAAACCCTGTCTCTACAAATAAATAAATAAATAAATAAATAAATAAATAAAATAATAATTAAAAAAGCCAGGAGTGGTGGCACATTCCTACAGTCCCAACTACCCTGTGGGAGGGTTAAGGTGGGAAGATATCGAGCCTGGGAGGTGCAGGCTGCAGTGAGCAGAGATGGTGCTACTGTACTTCAGCCTGAGTGAGAGTGAGATCCTGTCTCAAAATTTGAAAAAAGAAAAAAAGAAAAAGCAGGAGTCTTAGGTACCCTACAAGAATATTCCTATCCTTAGGGGTATCAAGGGACTGCGAGAGGCATGTAAACGCATCCTCCAGGTTTATCACAGAAGGGGAAAAACAATAGGAATTTCATAACTACCAGAATTAAATCAACCAGAATTAAATTTTCACAAAGTGGTACCCAGTACTTAAGACAGATGTTAAAGAATAAATTCTGATCCTTACTCAAAAAACTTAGATAAAAGCTAAGCCATATTTATGTGACCAAGAGAAAACTGAATAAGAGCATAATGAGGCATTAGTAAGAAATGACGCTTCAGGTTTATGAAGGGGTGAAATTTACCCACTGACACTTCCTATGGGAGGGGTAGACCTGGAACTGCTTGGGAAGAATAAGCACTACCAGGACCCAAGCCTGCACTGAGGCTATTTCAAGCATGTGCATGTGCATGTGAGGTGGCTAGGCTTAGGCTAAGTCTGGAAAGAAGGAGGGGAAGAGTAAGGTATAGAGCAACAAGGACCTCCAAAAGGAGTCTTATAATCTGGGACAGGGTCATGGTTGGGGGGGATGAGACAAATTGGCAAGGAGTAAATAATTCAAAGGACTGGGCAGTGGTTCTAAGGTTTGGCAGGGGATCAGAATCACCTGTGGAGCTTTCAAAACGCCCAATCTAGACCCCACCCCAGAACAATTAAATCAGACTCTCTCCAGAGAAGGCAGGCTTAAGTGAGTGGCCTGGATACAGGCAATCTTAAAAGCTCCCAGGTGATTCTAAAGTTGACAACCTCTGACCTAAGGCATATTCAGATAATCAGCAAGCCACTGTGATTGCTATCAATTACCACTCCTAATCAACTAGACCTGCTTACCTATCAGCACAAGTCACCTTCATCCTTTCTGAGAGTACAATTAGCTCAGCAACAAATCCCAGACTTTCTCTTCCTGCAGCTGATCACGTCAGGATGAACCACATTTCAAAACCACAGTTGGGAGAGAGAAAAAATGCAATCATAACCATGTCATAAGATGAGGCAAGATGCTCTTTACACATTTCTGAATACTGAATGCAGTGCTTCCATGTTTGACTCTACAATGCTGACAAAGTGATGTATTTTGAGTGCCATAATTAAAACGATAATCCCAATAAAGTGGGCATTATGAGATAATTGCCCATCCTCAGGTATTAAGCAAACTGTGGTAAAAGCCAAGGATACTCATCGCCAAGGTCAATTACAATAATTGCTTATTTGAATTACATTATTGCTATTGTAAACCCTGCCTAAGAAAAAAAAAAAAAAAAAACAATAGAAATTGATGTAACACATACCACGGGGAAATGACCTGAGAAGGAGTTCTTGTTCTACTACTGGCCACTTATCAACTTTGCGAAGCCTCCACTTATATACACCCTATGCCTTTAAATATATACACACACACATTTCCTTGGTCTTTCAGTCTGAATTCATCAAGGAAATATGCCTATCAGAAATTAGAGAAGAGGCTTAGAAGAGCAACATATGGAAACACACAGGAAAATTGAGTAGTGGGTCAAGCTAATAAAAAAATTAGAGGGTACAGAAATCCATTACTCTGTGAGTTCATTCATTTTTCATCAATACATTACAGAAGAGGTCATCATTGCCTTTTACAGAAACTGAGTCTCTCAGTTATGCTGGTTTATAGCTGGTGAGAAGATACGTTGCCCTCCACATGCCACTGTCAGCTTGTCTACATTAACACTCACGCAGCTCAAGTAACCAATGGTCAACCAGAAAAGCTCTGAAGATGAGATGGAAGAAAACAGAATTTTTGACCTTCCTTCAGCTAATTGGAATGTATTTGGCAATCGAAGAGCATAAAACTTCTTTTTAAGTTGTGATTAAACATCGAGGCTTTGATGTTTTATACGGCATTCTTCCCCACAATTAACTTCATTAGTGCAGTTAATTAGTGGGGAAGAATACCGTATAAAACATCAAAGCCTTGGTGTTTAGTGTCACCATCAGTTCAGCTAAACAGTAATAAAGAAATGATTTCTTAAAACACATTTATGCATGCTCAGCACAAGTTCAAAGTGTATGATAGGAACATTTTTAAAAATATCGAAAGATGCTATCCATACTGCAATCCAACTGCACTGACAGCAACAAGACACCATTTAATGTAGTCTAATTAAGTGCCCAAGAACACCACATAAAGCAAAAGAACTGAGACATTTAATCAGTTATGAGGACTGTTATAAATTTACCATCACTGTGAAATGAAGGAATGGTGGATACCCAAGGGAAACATCACAAGAACTATGTAATCTGAAGGCTAATTCTAATTAGGCATTAGATAGTGGGTTTAGCTTCAGTCTTTTGGGGTTTGAGGGGGGAGGCCAAGCTATAAAATAAGAACTGCAGATGGCAGGTTCTTATAAGCACTACTGGACAGCACCAACTATACTGTGACCTTTCCTTTGGTACACAGTGTGTAGAGATGGTGAGACTATTAAAATGTGAAGATCAGCAAGACGGGCCTTCTCAATGTGCAACAAGGGAAGAAAGTTCTCATCTTTAGGTGGGAAGGACCAGAGAAATCATCTAGCCCCTTGCTCCTCAAAAAAGTGTGGTCCACTGTCCAACAGCATCTCCTGAGAGCGTGTTAGAAATGCAGAATCCCAGCCTCACTCCCAGACCTACTGAATTGTGTGCTTTTAACACTCATTACAAGTTTGAGAAGCACTTGTCTACTTCAACCTCTTCATTTTGAACAGGAGGAAACTTGAATCCTAGGGGACAAAGTAACTCATGCAAGGTCCCAAAGGGCTGATAGTTGAAGACAGGTCTCTGATTTTGTTTGTTTTGTTTTGTTTTGTTTTGAGATGGAGTCTTCGCTCTGTCGCCCAGGCTGGAGGGCAGTGGCACGATCTCGGGCTCACTGCAAGCTCCGCCTCCCGGGTTCACACGGTTCTCCTGCCTCAGCCTCCCGAGTAGCTGGGACTACAGGTGTCCAACACCATGCCCGGCTAATTTTTTTGTGTTTTTTAGTAGAGACAGGGTTTCACTGTATTAGCCAGGATGGTCTCGATCTCCTGACCTCGTGATCCACCCGCCTCGGCCTCCCAAAGTGCTGGGATTACAGGCATGAGCCACCATGCCTGTGAAAAGAAACCCGCCTGTAGGAAGAGCAGCGAGGCAACATCAAGAAAACAGGGCAAGGAAGGGGCCAAGGAATGACAAGGGACTTGCTTCATTAGGGTTGACAATTCTGGATTCAAATATATTTGATGTAGGCTGAGAACTCTTTCAAACATGTAAGAAGTGAAAACTAGTTAAGTTCTATAAAAATGAAAGATGAGGAAAAAAGAATGTTACAACGTTTTGTTTTGTTTTCTGAAAAGATCAGAGAAGGAAAAGCTCCGAGGTCTCCACTTGAGAGACATTTTTGAAGAGAGAGACAAGGAAGAAAATTTGGCACCCACGGGGCCACCACATATGACCACACAGGATACAGATGGTACAACTCTGGGAAACACCAGAACATCGTAGATTCATGTGAATTGCACTTCTGCATAACTTGTATGTGGCCATGACAACACTAACCCAAGCCCATGAACAAGTGAGGAGCATGGTGAGCCTGTTGCATCACCCACGGCTGGATCCAAGGGCAATTAGGATTCGGGGGAGAAGAAGAATGTAGGTTACATAAACACAAACTGAGGCAATACTATCATTATTGTTAATATATAATTAATGTGTGTCTTCCCAGTGAAATCTGAGCTGCATGTGGGCAGAAATTTCTTCAGGGTTTTCACCACAGTATCCCCAGAGCCTAAGTGCAGTGCCTGCACCTGACTAGATGATGCCAAATGACAAAATTTTAAAAGCTTTTAACATGTATGGTTCTGGGGCTTATTAAATGTAGACGCTCACTGGATTTAGCCATACAGCAAGTACTTCACTGATGATGAAACACAAGTGACAGATAAACTTCGCTCTTGGGAGCCATTATTAGTTTCCTGGGGCTGCCACAACAAACCACCACAAACTAGGTGGCTTACAGCAACAGACATTTATTTCTTGCGGTTCTGGAGCCTGCAAGTCTGAAATCAAGGCACTGGCAGGACCATGCTCCCTCCAAAGGCTCCAGGGAAGAATGCTTCTTTGCCTCTTCCAGCTTCTGGTGGTTGCTGGCAATCCTTGGCATTCCTCGGTTTGTGGCAGCACAATTCCAGTCTTTGCTTTCTCGTGGCCTTCCTTTCTGTGTCTCCTCTGTATTGTCAAACCTCTCTATCCTTATAAGGACATGAGTCACTGGATGTAGGGCCAACTTTATTCCCGGATGACCTCATCTTAATTCGATGACATCTGCCAAGACCCTATTTCTAAATAAAGTCACAGTCACAGGTACCGGGGATCAGAATTTTATTACATCTTTTTGAGACACAATTCAACCCGGAAGAGAAACCAACATTATAGATGTTTTGATAATGTTTAGAAACCGGCTGGTTCAAAGCTTTTAAAAAAGTTTTAAAAATATTAATACGCCTAAATAATGTGATTGATATATAAACTTTCTAAATTACAGTCATCCTTAGGTGTCCGTGGGGGTTTGGTTCCAGGACCCTCCTTCCCCTCCCCTGCAGATACCAAAATCAGAGGGCACACAAGTCCCTGATAGAAAATGAGATGGTATCTGCATATAACCTAGACACATCCTCCTGTATATTTTAAATCATCTCTAGTTTATAATGCCTATTTACAGTATTATTTATAATACCTCTTTATAAAATCTAAATCATCTCTATTATTTATAATACAATGTAAATGCTGTATAAATAGTTGTTACACTGTATTTTTTCTTTGAACTTTTTATTGTTTTTTTTTCCCCACATACTTTCAATCTGTGGTTAGTTGAATCTGAGGATGTGGAACTCAGGAATATAGAGGGCCATCTGTACTTGGGAGTCAATTTGTGCAATCAGTAATGTCTCAATTACGAAGTTACTTCTGACATGAAAATACCTTTTGGGTAAGTAATAAGCAAACTCAAGACATTTTTAACTCAAGCCAAAGTAGCTAAAAAACAAAAACCATGCACTCTTACATACTAATATTCTGCCAAGTAGTTAAGTATGATAAGTGATGTTCAGACATACAACCTTCTGTTCAATCCAAATGCGTTATCTTTAGATATTTTGTGATGACTATTCTTGTGATTTAAGTACCTCATAATAAAATTCATGTTTCATTTTGCTTTAGGAAAGGCTTGAATAATCCCCCTACAGCAGTATTCTGGCAAACACTTAAATTATATAATTCACCAGGTTCAATTCTGTTGCTACAATCACTTTCAAAGAAGATGGTTATAATACATTATCATTACAGCTATACAATCCAAGCTGAATTTTCCTTGGCTGAATTCCTAACATTTTAATGCTGAAATTGATCTGTTTTAAAAACATCATGTGAAGGGTTTTTAAATACCATACATGCCCAAGCTCTTTATTTTAAATGCTTTAGAAATGAGCTTGCATAAACAGAAAAAAAAAAAAATCTGTTCTCTAATCTAGCATTAAGCATATTTTAAAGAACAACAGGCATGTTTTCAAACAAACTATTGCAGTATACAAATTACCCAGCAGGAATGAGCATAACAATGCTTCTTATATGGGTTTAGAACCCAGAGAAAGCTGACATTTCATCAAAGTTGTCTTGGAAACAATACTCTCTGTGTTATTTCAAACACAAGAGGTGTGTATTTGGGCGTGGGCTATTTGTTGTGAAGCAGTCAGATGGTAAGGCTGCCAAGGTTCTGGCACAGAGATGAGAAATGAGAAGGGAAGCACTGAAGTTACACAAGCCGTTCGCATGCACATGGGCACAACCATGACACATGTGCCAGGCTACAAGCCAGTTCCCACTTGGGCAGACTTTCCTTTACCTCTAAAACTACTGTGTGAGACTGACTGCAATAGTGGCTGCAATTTTTCACACCTCCCTGTATCTACATTTGGTAGGGCTCTGTCACACTGATGCTAGACTCAGCCATATGACTTGCTTTGGCCAACGGCACAGTAGCACACATGATGCAAAGAGAGGCTCTCCTAGACTCTGCACTAGTGCCAAAAGAACAAGCCTTGGCTAGCCTGCTAGAGGGATGCCACAGATACATGAGGGAGAGCCAGGTCAGTTGAGCTGAAGACTTTATAGACCAGCGGTCCCCAATCTTTTTGGCACCAAGGAATGGTTTTCTGGAAAACAATTTTTCCATGGACGGAGGTGGGGTGGCGGTGGTGGTTTGGTTTTGGGATGAAACTGTTCCATTTCAGATCATCAGGCAACAGTTAAGATTCTCATAAGGAGTGTACAACCTAGATCCCTGCATTGCACAGTTCACGATAGGGTACGCATGCATATGAGAATCTAACACCCCTGCTGATGTGACAGGAGGTGGAGCTCAGGTGGTAATGCTCACTCACCTGCCACTCACCTCCTGCTGTGCAGCCTGGGTTCTAACAGGCCAGAGGTCAGTACCAGTCCATGGCCTGGGGTTTGGGGATCCCTGTTCTAGACCACCCAGCTGACTGTAGACCTATACACAAATTCAAGTCCGGCCTAGAAAGAAAAGCTTCCACCGCAGCCAACACAGAAACTAATGAGATATAAAAATGCTTTCCATTTCATACCAGTATGTTTTGGAAAAAGTTATTAGGTAGTAATTGCTAACCAATATAACCATTTAATTGAGGATATGCATTATAGGAATAAATACTCCTCATTTTTAAGCATCCATATTAGGAATAGATGAAAATAATGTAAAGTAAAAGGCAACCTCATTCATTTTGGTTCTCAGCCTTTCTGTGGAATTATGGTTTCTGATATCTTAAGAAATGAGTCAGTATATGTATAAATGATAAACTGTCATAACAAGTTCATTACAGCTTCACCAACACCATTTCTGCACATATCATCATTGTATATGCCCTCCACAAAACTTTATTTGGATAGTACTATTACTACCATGTTAGTGATGAGCAAACAGAACTCCTGTGAGATTTGGTGACTGCTTAAGGTCACAAAGCTAGAGGAGTGAAGCTAGTATTAGAATGTAATATTTCTGACTCTACATCTCAACTGATTTTTACTAATCTCCTAATACAAAATACGGAGAATATTTCAAGGTCGGTGAGATTACCCACACCTTATCAGTTCACGGATTAAAAGGCAAGATATAAAAAGCTGTATGCTGAGGTAACTTACATAATTTAGAAAAAAATAGAGTGGCTCACAGTATGATTCCTAAATTATACTGATATTCCAGAATTACGTAATTTAGACATGGATCAGTGTTGATGAAGGGACCACAGCAATGTTGCCTTCGTAAAATTCGCATAGGTGCCATGTAAACTCTTTAATTGGTTCTCTCCACATTTGAATATCAAAGTAAGTTTCAACTTCATGTTTACGCTCAATTTAATTCTACCTAAGGGTTTCCTCCTGTGCACATTTCCAAAAGGGGATATAAACCAACTTTTAGGGTTTTCATTTCATGCAAAAAAGTAACTACAAGTCCTGTAAGAATGACCACAGAGTCAGCCGACTCTTGAAGACAAAGGAGAATAGGAATGGAGAAGGAAAGAATCAATCTTAAAAATAGGAGCAGTAAGGTTGGGAGTTAAACTGACGGTCTACATCAAAGGTCAGCACATGTTTTTCTGTAAAGTGTTTGACAGCTTTACAACGATCATTTTAGGCTCTGCAACCCACAGAAGGTCTTGTATATTTTTTCTTTGTTTACTTGTTTATGCCCTGTCAAAAATGTAAAAACGATTCTTCCCTCACAGGCCACACAAAAACAAACTGGGAAGTAGATTTGGCCTGTGGGCCATAGTTTACTCATCCCTTTGTCTATATAACAGCAAGAGAATGTGGTATATTCCTACATTTTTTTATAATCTGAAGACTGTCACTACAACAATCATAACAAGTTTCCGGCATTCTCTTCTTAGGATGCTCTCAATAGGATCCAGGAGGTGAGATAATGGCTGTGGGCATAACGTGATCTGCAACCCCAACCAAGAGTCATTTTACCACTGAGACACTTGAGCGTTTTCATTCTCATGATTTTAAACGCAGGGGAAAGGTCCTAAATTGTTACTTGATAACTTCAGTTATCAGGCAACTGAGTTTCTCGGCTTAATTTATGCCTAGGACACTGGACAGGAAATTGCCGGCTGACTGGTTTGGAACAGCTGCCTGAACACTTCTCCCTCCCTTCACTGATTTATTCAAGAGTGTGACAAATGACTACTACAACGCAGGCCCCTCACAGGAATGCAGAAAGGCTCAAAGCTGAAAAGGACAAGGTTTTTGACCCCTTTGCCTCTTTTCAATGAAAGAGTTAGAGATAAGGTAAGCACACAAGTTCCAAGGCTGGACTTGGAAAAGGCATGTCAGGAAATCCTTGAGGGCCAGATGTGCTTTAGAATTCAGCATTTGGGGAATTTCCTAAAGGCAATATGATACATATACTCTAACAGGGGCTGGAATAACAGTTTATAATCAAACATTAATACACTTTTATATCACTTCAGGCCAGGTTCAGTTTTGTTAGAGGATGCAAAAAAAAACCAAACCAAAACAAAACAAAACAGAACTTTCAGTTTTCAGAGCTTTCTGGATTTCAGAATAGTGGATGAGAGACTGTGGGCCTGCCTGATCTTAAAAAGAGCCTGTATATTTAAAATAAAGTTTTAACTTAAGAAAACCACAAAACAGGATGCTCCCAGATCCAAACTCCAACCAACTGCCAATGGGCTGAATCTGAGTGGCCTTCTTTACGGCACTACATCTTAACAATAACAACAGGTTACCTGAGACACCAGTGAGGTAAGTTCAAACTAATCAAGATTTCACTCTTTTGATAACATTTTCTTATGCTATCCAAGAGTCATTTAAAAAAATCAAATTATATATAACTATATTATATACCAAATTACACACACACATATACACACACACTCTCTCTCTCTTTCTCTCTCTCATTCTCTGTCTCCCTCCCTCCCTCCCTCCCTCTTTCTCTCCCTCCTTCCCTCCCTCCCTCCAGGAAGTAGTTAAGGAATCCTTGGAAAATACGTAGCATATTTTTCTTAAAAAGTTATCCATGGAATCACTGAACAGATCTGTATCCATGTATCCAGAAAAGTCAGTGTATCCTTAGATTAAGGACTTAGAATGTCTAGAATGTCCTTAATGTGGACATTTGATCTTCAGTTCCTAAGAGAAATGTCCTAACACCCAGTAACATGAAAGCTAGAGATCTTCCGACTTTCTGGGTATGTATGCTGTCACTTTATAAGGAAAAAGCCTATGTCCAATGGACCTTCACTTCTGCTACAACAATGTATGTGAAGAGCTCTTTACCATACGAAGCAAGCTCTTTATCAAAATCTAACAAATATATAACAGCTATTTTTATTTGTACGTCTAAACATAAAAAACAAAGTAACACTACTGAGTTGGCTGATAGTGACTTCCTTCAACCACAGCAGATTAAGTATATCCAAGACTCATTTTAATTCATCAATACATAATTTCCCCCAGAGTGAATCTTAATTTTTAAATGTATTCACAGACTTAGAGAACTCCTAGTCCAAATATTTTGGGGTTAAATACTAAGTACTAATAAAAATACAGGTGAAGGGACTTGTCTGAGGTCCTGCAGTTAGTAAGAGGTGAAGTTAGGATTAGGAAAAGGTCTGTATGTGGTTTCCAATTCAAGCTTGCAATGAAAATCTGCTGATAGACAAGAACATTTACTCAAATACAATGTACATAGATTAACACCAACAAATTTTTTTGGCCTTGCTGCATTAGGTTCATCATAAAGTGAGGATTATGATGAAAGAAAGGTACTAAGTATTGAACAGGCAGATTCACATACATAACTTGACGAGGATCATTATCTGTGGACCTATGCATCTAGATGCTTGATGAGGCTGTGCATGATTTTTTTCTGCCTCATTTAATATATTTACAGTTCACATACCTACTAATTCTTTAACTGACACAGAGACAGCATACAGTATCAAACAGTGTACTGAATTTGTTTAGCAATTACATCACTCACTAGTTGCTTTGTTAACAAGCACTGAGTTTGATATTCATCTTTATACATAAACAAGCATTCAAAATAGAAGAGAGAAATTATGCCAGAAGTAACTGGTAAGGTTAACCTTTCAGTACTCTTCCTTCTAAAGTTCCATAGTTTGATAAATGTGTAGAACCTCTTACACCACCCACTTCTGATTCTATAAGTAAAAGAGCATTCACGAGTTGACCACATTTTTATAGATGTGAAAACAATGACAAGCCTACGAAATTCACAAACAGAACAGTTGTGAAGATGCCACATCTTAAAACTCCTGGAATAGTGTAAGCCCAATTAAGTTTCCACAAAAGAAAAAAAATTGAATCCATCTCAGATTATATATAAATTCAAAACGCAGAACTGCTGTTTTACAAACAAATAATGAAGAAACAACTATAACAAGTTATCAGGACCCATGATTACCAATTCAAAAAAATTTTAAAAAGTTTCTACCACGCCATCTTGTCTCTGCTGTTATGATAGTCCAATACTTTCAAGTAAGTCGAGTTAACATTCTGAAGAAAAAGGAAAGGAAATGAGAATGAGACAACATACATAAAGCACACAGCCCAATGCCTGGCCCATGACACATGCTCAGGATGCTCTAGCAGTCTGGTTATTATTACTTCTGTCATAGACACATCTTCAAAAGGACAGAAAATCATAAAGAGGCCACGAACGAAATTAATACTAGGCACTACAACTTTTAGCATGCAAATAGTGTTTTTGAATTAGCCAGAATTACTATTTTGAATACATGATACATTTACTGAGAATTGAGTAAAACGCCAGGCATTTTGCAATTATACACACTGTCTCATTTAATCTTTCAATAACCCAATAACATAGATATTACTATTGCTGCTATTGTTACTATTAAAAAGAATCTAGTTGGGGAAAACTGAATAACTTGCTAAGTCATCTATCTCTAGTCTGCAATTTGAGCCTAGATCTATCCTTCTGGATTTTATACCATTATACTTTCCATAATGCCATGTTTTACTCATGGCTAAAACCATGGATGCATGAGAAATGCATCTTCAAACACACGAAATAAATTAAAATATTGAACAAATCTTGATTTACATGTCTGAGGCAGCAGAGACAAGATGGCGTGGTAGAAACTTTTTAAAATTTTTTTGAATTGGTAATCAATTCATAGAATCAATCAATACATAGAATACATTCAATACAATCAATACATAGAATAACATTTAGCTCAAACTAATAACTTGAGGTCTTTTTAAAATAATAAAGCACTGCTATTAAGTATCGGATAAAATAAATCATAGGGTTCATCATACATCAGAAGAACCTAAGTGGTTATGCAGTCGAGGAAACTGAGGCTCAGAGGGAATACACGTCATAGATAAGGCTAGACGACGGCCACGCCTGCCCTGAATCTAGTCCAGTGCTCTTTCTACCATATTCCTGGTTGGCTTTTCTCTCTTTGCACATATTTTATTTAAAAAATAAAATACAATACATTCAATAAGTTAGAGTACTTAACCAAAATAGTTTCAGTGGTAACAAAAGCAATAATTTATTTACTCTTATCTGTTGTGCCCTTTGCCAGAAAGGCCTTGGGGAGGCACAAACAGTGACTAAACAATATCTAAACAAACGTGACTGGCAATTAACAGATCATCAAATATGGCAGTAGTATAAAATGAGTGTAAAGCAGTCATCCCTTATTGTCACTCTACCAGGGCAATTTAGCTTCAAGTATCTTGTGTGATGCCTGTTAGCTAATCAGTTCATAGTGGCCAGTACAGGTTGAACAGCCCACACCTGAAAATCTGAAATCCAAAATCCAAAATTTTTGGAGCACCAGCCTGACGCTCAAGGGAAATGCTCATTGGCACATTTAAAATTTCAGATTTTTTTAGCTTTGGGATGCTCTCAGCCAGTGAGTATAACGCAAATATTACCAAATCTGAAGAAAACCCAAATCCAAAAACACTTCTAGTCCCAAGCATTTCAGATAAGGGATACTCAACTGGTATGAGATTCTAAGACATCATCTCTCACCTCACTTTAGCTCCCTAATGTAAAGCTGAGGACTGTTTTTAAAAGAGAAGCAAAATGACCAACCACAGTGGCAGTGACAGTGCTTAGTGAACCAAAGAAGAATCTTGAAAATATCACAAATAGCTGTTAATGACTACACATTCCGGATTCTAAGGATATCCTGATTTCAGGATTTTACGTTTGTTTTAAAGTGGTTGGTTAAATGAAGAATACATGAAATTTAATTTCCATGTGTTGGTTGTTTTCATGTAGATTCACAAATTAATATAAGAAAATGCCTTTGTGAAGCCATGGGCCCCAGTTTGGTATTCTTAAAGTATAAATCACTATGATATGCAGCCCTCAACTTAATTCCTTAGGCTGCCCCAACAATGTGATATAGCACCGGAATCAAGTTTTCTTCTGTGACTGCCACCCAACTAAGGTACTAAGATGTCCTTTTCTGGAGGGTCAGGAGGAAATGGCAGGGAAAAAGGGAATGGAAGGCTAGAAAGAAAAACAAAGAAAAGTAGGATATGGAAGTGGTCCCTACTTAATCCATGCCGTAAATTTCCAAAAGTCAGCTGACAGGAAACAAGAGCCAAAACACTGCAAGTATAAGTGCTTGTTCATCAATTAGGGAAGGGCAGAAAGGATAAAGAGATTTAAAAAATAAAGATGCTTAAGTTACAAAGTATTATCACTACATCTGGTTAGTTGTTATAAAACAAACAAACAAAACTACCCTTTTTTCTTCATGAAATAAAAATGACATCAAGCTAGAAAACCCAAACTGGGGGATTCTGTTACTGCAAGAATATTCCTATTAACCTCCAGCAAACTGATGAGGCTACAAGTTAAAATCTTTGTCAGATTTTTCATCTGCATACATTTTAATCAGATAGCAGATTCTGAGCTGGTAGAAGAGGAGGATACATCTGTTGGATATGAGAAATTTAACACAAAAACACGCATGGGACTGTATGATGACATTCCAAAATGCTCTGGCCTTGAACCACCATTTTGAAGGTCCACAAAATGTGAAGTACTAAACATCCTGCCCCACGTGACAAGTTTACACTCTAAGGGCATATGACGGACAAGTCACATGAAAAGAACACATCACAACAGCACTATTACAAATACACAAAGTCGATACTTTGGATTTTTGCTGATCTGCAGGGAAAGGAGGAAGCTCCTATAATCTTAAGTATTTTCCTAAGTGGCAGGCCCCTTGCTGGGGCTCCTCCTATCTCTAATCTTTGCATTTTGTCTACACCAAGTAAGGTACATCCAGATGAGGGTTTAAAACTGACCTTAGAGCAGAGATAACTATGAGCATGGGCTCTGAAGACTAACTGAATCCTAGTCAGCTCATCACCTATGTTGTGGGTGAACCATTGGCAACTTACTTAGTCTCACTGTGTCTCACTTTCCTCATCTGTAACACAGAATAATAGAAAACTCCACCTATAATGGGCTATTCTGATGACAGCACAGAGTATATGCACCCACGGTGCTATTATTCACATCCACGGTCATAAAGCTAGCAGGGGCAGAACTGTCTCCAGAATCCATGGCAATGGCTACAAAGCACATGCTTTTCACTCTACACTGAGCAGCCTTCTAGTGATTTTCCTTAAACATTGAGAAAAGCAATAAGCCACGTCTCAACTCTTTTATCCGGGAAGGGATCCCCACTGAGGAGGGAAGCCTGAGGCATGTGTAACCTGGAAGGACTAAAGAGAGCAAGGGTAATTAGTAGGAAGAAGATCCCTGGGTTCTGAATCCAGGGACAGGCAGAGTCAGGAAACACTAATCAGAACAGCCCTACAAAATCACTGTCCAGGAGAGAAGGGACAGGCATGACTGGAACCAATTGCCACCAGGGGTCGGGGCAAAAACCACTCATATGCAGCAATGGCCATCCACTCTATTTTGAGCCTGTGTTTTGTTTCACATTTACTATATATTTGATCAGGGTGTAGCCTGTGGTTTTGGTGGCTGACAAGAAGTAAAATGTAAATTATGCTACTATTTCATAGTTTTAGGGGAAATTATTCTGTTAAATGCATGAAAAACTTTCTAGGTATAAAATTATGAGAAACTAAAATAGGCAAGGAGGAAACCAATCAGAAACCAGAATTTCATTTGTAGTCTCTTCCCACAAAAACAAATACTGTAATATGGAACTATGTAGAAAATAATTTGAAAGGTAAACTACACTTTTAAAATCATATAGTCCCAAAGGTATATAAACATTTTTGGAATCACTGCCAATTGTCTATATGAATTCCAAGAGGTAAGGAACTCATGAAAGAAAAACTCCAAGACTAACTCACATTAAATTGCCTTAATGGAATTGGGTTACATTCAATATTGTTTTAAGTAAGTGGACCACTGGTTGGGGTCTAGAAATTGTTTGGTTAGAGGGATATTTTTGTTATAATATTTGTTATAATCAGATTTGATTTGTACATCTCCCAAGACAAATGTTGTGACACTATAAAAAAATTTCAGGATCTTAGGCCAAACACAACTAGCTCTTTAAAAATTTCATTCCTTGTAGAATGAAAAGACTGTACAATTCTCTCTGATATTTATTCTGAATATTTCAGAGATGTATCCTCCACGTTCCTGAAAGCCAAAGGCACATAATTTATAGCAGGGTTTCTAAAACCGTGCCCTTTTCACTGGTTGCTGGCATTTAAAGCATGTTTTCACACATCTTGCAATGTTCTAAGACTATCCACATTGATTGGAATTACATTTTAAAAGCATTTTTAATTGAGTCCCTGTGCTGAGAGTTTTGTATGCTCCACCTGCCCTCTCTTGCACTTGTTTCTTTAACAGAACTCTAATTGTCAGTGTACAAAGTTTCCACTTAATCTGGTCCTTCCTCTTAGGGTTTTCTGAGCTACAGAAACACATATTCCTTTCCCTTATCTTTTAAGTAAAATATATCTCTACAAAGAAACACAATTGACGCTAAGTTCTGATAACCAGAGAAATGTGAATCCCTCTTAATCAAATTCCAAACCTGAGCTAAGCAAGCAAAAGTGGCATCTCAGGTAGGTGAGAAAGTAAAGAGTAACAAAGATTCAAGAATTCTCAGGCATAGCTGACCCCACAAAGGCTTCTTGGGCCTTTGGTGAAGATTCCACTTCTCTAAAAAGAAAGGTCTGGCGGTTGGTAAGAATAAACTGCCTCAAATATGACCTCATGTTTCCCAGGTCCTCTGTCTCACAAAAACAGGTCATGCAGGAAGCTGACGATACATCCAGAGGTAGAAAACATCTAGAAAAACAGATTCACTTGAAAGACATCTCCTAAACCTTTGCCAGACCCACCCTGGCTCGTGTGGGAAGCTGAAATCCTGTCTGCTCAGGTGCCCCTCACTGCCCGCCCACAGTGGGAAACTTGGCCATGCTGGCTGGTTATTCTGGATTCTCCTGTGGGAAAACCACACTCTTCCCATGAGGGCAAACACCATCTTATGCCCAGTGTGTACCTTGCTTTCCAGGACTCTGGCCCCTTTGTCATTCTTATTAAGAAAATATGAAATCTGCTAGAGCCCTGTTGGTATGACTCTTTGAGCAAGCTGAATTTCCATTCTGGGCACCCTCCCTCCCCAGGACAGCAGGGCACCTTCACATTGTAGCTCTGGAAGACAACTACGTAGCAGGGCACTAATCACTGAAAGGGCACCCCCTCCCCCACACCGCTCCTGCAAAAAAAGAAAAGTGTTATTTCAATGGCCTAAAGAGCAAAGGCCATATAAAATCTTCCAGACTGACATTCTTTTTTTTTTTTTTTTTTTTTTTTTAACAGAGAGACCGAGGCTAATCTTCACTGAAAGCAAACCAACCAGGGATCACACTATGAGAGGCGTTCACGTCTTGAATAGAGATAGGAGTATAGTCCTTAACCTCCCCTGCTGAACCAGGTCTGCTGTTCCCCAGCACCCCGAATACTGCAATCACTCCTTTCCCTTCAGACGTACCTCTGTCAAAGTCGATACCAAGGCTGACTCACTGCCTTGTGAGACTCCTCAGTTAACTCAGCCTGAAGAAAAGAAGCTGCAAATAAATCAGTATTATAGTGCTGGGACATGTGTTCTTTCCCCAAACAGCCAACCTTATTGACAGGGATTAGGTGTATGAGTAGTAAAATAATGAAAAGCAGCAAGAGTCTCTCCTGCTCGACAAGCATCTGTTGGGTATACTCCCTCTCCCCACACAATTAGAGGAACACCAGAATTGTTATGGTTTACAACACTGGAGGGAGAAGTCCATTTTACAGATAATCTGACATGAAAATAAAAGAGGCTCTCTGTAAAAACGCTAAACTGTGAGATCACAGTCCTCGGGCCACTCGTTCAGCTCATCGGGGTAGTTATTAGCTTTTCCTACCAGCAGAAGCACACAGCACTAGCACAGCAGGTGAATGTCTTTTAATACCAGGATTTAGACTGACAGGAACCCACAGGGTTCTCCCTCTTTGGTGTCCAATTTAATCCATTATGAGCAGCAAGTAGTTTGGCTGTAAAATACATAAAAGTCACATTCTCAGCCAAGGTTGAACTATCCCTAAACACAAAATCCCCAATGGAATTAAATATATGCTAGGATCAGCTAACGTTAATTCTCAACCATCTGCATGTACAAGATCCATTTTTGTAGATTTTTTTTTTTTTTAGGCAAAATTTAATCTCAGAATAACTTCCCTGTGGCCTGGCACATTTCTAGTTTGCTCCTTTCTGCTGTTAGTTTAGGGTTTCTTTGTGGAATGCAAGTTAATTTAAATATTAACCCTCCAAAGAATAAACAAAACCAGGGTCATTTTCAAATTACTCATACTGTACACTAAAAAAACAAAACAAAAAAAAAAACAAGGACCTACTGTATTGGGCCCCTTTACCACTCCCATGTCACACAGATAGAGAAGGACTTGCCAAAAATCACAAGGCTGGTAAACGGCATAGGGCAGGATTTGAACCCAGACCACCTGGTTCCAGAGGATGAGTGTCTAGCTGGTATTCCTACACTGTTTCCTGCCTACTGGCTGTCTAGAGTTCACAGCATGTCACATGCAAAGAAGTAGACAGGTCCCAACATACACTAGCTTCCCAATCTTAAGAAATGCAGTTTGAACAGAGTACGTAGAGTCACCTTGAGTCACCGTTTACAAGGGTGCTATTTTAGCTTTAAAAGCACAGCAAACATGAATACCTGCTTGAGCAGTGGGAAAGGAGGGGGAGGAAAGACTGAGGCGTATCTGTCTGTAAAACAGGTCTTTTCCAAAATATGCTTACTCTTGCATCTCTGGTCACTGCCTGAGGGTGCAGTGTACCAATCTTTTTGACGTGGCCTAAGTAAATTTCTCTTGAACTCATTCTTTTCATTTGTGAACCTTCTGTTGTGCTTTTGCCCAGGGTCTCATAATTTGGAGTCATGCTGAGTCAAGTCGGTGTAGTCTCAGTCTCTCTTTCTTCTGGCTTGGTGACAAACTTCTTGCCTTATTGTCTTTTCAAGATTTTTTTTTTTTTTTTTTTTTTTTAAGTTTTTTCTTATTTAACTATTACTTATTTTCGTCTTTAGATATCCCCTCTAAGGTGAGTCTTCTCAAGTTTTCTACTTGCACGATTCCCCTACCTCCTCTCTTGAGTACTAAACCCTGGAAAAACTACCAACTGCTTAATCACACAGATGCATTTATCCCCATTCAGTGTCTGTCATTTCAGGGGTTTCTTCCTCATGAACTTCAGATCTAGGCTTTTACACTTGACCATCTAGTACTGAAACAAGCAAAATATCTTCTGAGAGCTGAAATGTGGGGAGCATTCATGTAACTTCTTAAAGTAGAACACAGCTATGTAATGCATGCCCCCATTTCTGAGAAAATCCTGACCTCTTCTCACCGGTCACTGCACTCTAGGATTAAGACGCTGCAAAGACTAAAACAATCAGCCATTCCCACTTTTAACAAACTCAGTAAATTCCTATTCTTTCCTAGATTTGGTCACATGAAGTACTGGAACAAGCACAATTACACAAAGGTATAATCCATTCTTTCTGTCACCAGTAGCAGAGGGGAATCTAATCAATGTGGTTGGAGAACAGAACGTTGAGAGGAAGCCTTAGCCTCTTCCTTGCTCAGACACTGGGTGAAATAATACCAACAAAACAAAGTGAGTGATGGTGCCCAGAGAGCCTTAGACCAAAACTGCAGACCAAACAAAAAGACACAGCTTAATTTTCCTGACCATTCAAATATATTTTTAGTAACTCTTCAATTATCTTATCACTGAAACGTACTCCCCCAAAAGGCATTTTAATTGCTTAAATACAGTTTCTGCCTATTCTTGCCTATGTTTTTTAAACATTTTTCTGGCCTCAATACTTATTGCAAATCTTCTACTTGTCAGAGAAGGCATATTCTGTGACAATTTCCATCTATCAAACTGTGGTGAGTTTTGCTGGCTTTTAGACAACTGCCATAGAACTATTTAGAGAAATTGTTCAGAGGGACCTATCTCTGAAGCCTAACCACCTCCACTGACCACGTGTGCACTGAAAATGAACTCCTCAGTTTCTGAGTCAACACTCAAGGGGAACTTTCATTCAGAGACATTTTAAAGGGAGAAATATGCATACAATCCTAAACCAGGAAGACTTTATATTTTGGTTTGTGATAGGGAAAATGCACGCACAAATGAAGCCTGGGGAAGCCTAAATGCAAAATGAAATAATCGAGCAGAAGGATGGCAGGTTTCTCCGACACTCAATCATTTTCAGTCACACTATGTTGTCCAGTAACCTGCATTGATAATTCTTCATGAATAAAATGCCAGCATTATCATCTGCAGCTACATTGTTGACATGCTTTTGCTATTTCACTAAAAACACCATTAATTTTCTGGCTTCACAACAGCTGAGCTACTCCCCATTTGAATATACAAAAGAGTATTTTGTTTAAACCAAATTAAAAGCGTTCCAGTAGATGACTTCCATTTTGCTAGCTATACTATTTTAGCATATACCGTTCTTCTTAATCCTCCCAACCTCAACGTCATGCCTGTCATCTCCCCAGTCCAAAATACTTCCATTATTAAAATTGTGTTTTAAGTTGAGGAAGGGGAATCTGGACACTGACTATTTCTGCTGTAACACTCTTGGCCTGCAAGCCACCTGACTGGCATGGTAAAGAGTGTGGCTTTTTGAGGGTTACAAGATACGGTGACCTCCTTGATTCTCTCACCTCTGTGAGCCAAGGTACATAAGCAACACAATTTTCCAGTTTGGTATCGGAAGGGTAAACTGCTAAACACACACACCGAATACACCTTCCGTTTCCCATCTAGAAACGTTCCGACATCCTCCACTTAAGTCAGAAAGAAAACCACTACTCCTGCCAAGCCCTCCTGGCATCTCACCACTTTATTTGTTCCCATTTGTATCTAATGCTTTTGTCAACAGTTCAACAAAAGTCAAAGCAAACAACCCACTGCAAACACTGGGGGTAACAGCAACAAGCATGAATCCTTCACAATTATCCAGCCCAGCTGCTCACAGCTCGTCTGGGCTGCTTTCATTAACAACAATGTCAACAAAAGACTGAAACCCACCCAATAACTAGATGGGTCAATACCGCCACTGTATACCCTCTGTAGGAGGAAACGCTGTTCTCCTTTGTTGCTTGGGCAAACATGTAGAATAATTCAGTCAGATGGACAAGTGCTTGTCTAATCATTTGTTATGTGAATTATTCAACGACTTTTCACGTAAGCTACTAAACAGGGCTCTTCAAATATTTCTGCGGCACTTCCAGCTGTCCAACTGTGGAAGTGCATAAAAGGGACAAAGGCAGATGAAAAGAGAAATCATGACCCGAGTTAGTTCCCAGTGATAATCTTTAGTCTAAGAATCTCGAATCTTCATGACTAATCCTTTTAGGACTAACTCTTGCCTGGCATTTTCACTGGCGTCCAATCTTTACTATGTGGACCAGATTGATGGTGGGGGTCGTGTAGAAAGTCCTGACTTCGAAGCTCCAGTATCTTTACCTTGCTCAACTTTAAAAGGTAGCCCCTCACCCACCTTCCTTTCACAAGCACTTCCAATAGGTATGATATGCATTTAGGATTTTAATGGAGTATTTTAAAACATAGACATACGTAAACAGACTACAAAACACAGTGTCAAAGCAGCTGTTCCTAGAGATTATCTTTCATATTTTATATATATATATGTGTGTGTGTGTATATATATATATATGTAATATTTTAGAATTGCCTGGATGAATTTTGATTAAAAATGTTACCATTTATTTAACAAAAAATTATTTTAAGATACAACAGTTCTAAGTTCCCTTTCTTTCCTCTTAAGTGTATGGCTTATGAAATCATGTACAAACCAAGCAGCCTGGCGAGAAGGGCCCCTGACGTGGGCCCTGGCCCTCAGTTGGCTGAGCCCCACCCTGTAAGACCAAGGGGACATGCCCATACAGCCTTTGTCTGTGGCCTCTATACCATGAGCTGGGTACTCAGGATCCTGAAATTCCCTGCCCAAACACCCCAGGCCCACTTTCAGGGTTTACTCAGTCCTCTTCCTGAGGTCTCCCAGCGTTAGATCAAGCTGCTGGTTTGAGTGTGTCTAGATCTGGGGGTAGCTGTGGGGGTTCGACGAAGCTATGAAGTGAGAACTAGGGTGTGTACAAGAAAATATGTGAGGGCGCACATGGTTAAAGCAATGAACAAAGCGCCTGAGAATTTTAAATTCCAACCTGGTCTTTCAGGTCATCACTAAAGTGTATTTATTTACTGGATTTATAACTTTTAAATACTTCGGTATATGGTATAAGTGCCTCCATTTGGACTATTTCACTGGCCCTGGGTAGGCCCAACAGGTAAGTATCAGGTACAGTTTTTGGTAGCCCAGTCTTAAAATGCTGAAGCCACTGCAATCACCAAATGTTTCCATGTAATGTTGTGTGTCTAAGAAAACAAGCTACATTTTTTTCCCCTAAACATTTTCACTTTTATAGATCCACATATCTACAACACTAATTAAAGTGCTGATTTTATTTCTATTATTGCTTTTAAAACACAGTAAGAGTCTAAAAGTTAAAAATAAAATTCAAGAATTATGGCTATTTCAGCCTAGTACATAGAAACATGACGGAGATTTTAAGAAACTATTAAACACAGATGAAGGAGTCGGGCATGATGGCTCATGTCTGTAATCTCAACACTTTGGGAGGCTGAGGCAGGTGGATCACTTGAGGTCAGAAGTTTGAGATCAGCCTGGCCGACATGGTGAAACCACGTCTTTACTAAAAAATGCCAAAAAACACATTATCCAGCTGTGTGGTGGCACGTGCCTATAATCCCAGTTACTTGGGAGGCTGAGGCAGGAGAATCACTTGAACCCAGGAGGCAGAGGTTGCAGTGAGCCAAGATCGTGCCACTGCACTCCAGCAGCTTGGGTGACAGAGGAAGACTCCATCAAAACAAACAAACAAACAAACACACACACACACACACACACACACACACACACACACACACGAAGGAAACAGCAGAGATTCATACTCATTCCACCTCATTCCCACTTCTCACTATAGCCAGTTTACTCACTGCCACTTGTAATTGTGGAATCTTTACTTTTACCACCAGGGTTTACAGATTTTTAGTTCTTAGCATAAATAATTGTGCTTTCAAAAACCAAATACTAGTCCAAGACACAGAAAACACAATGTGAGAATTTTACTTCCTTTAAAAGGTCTCTAATAATCTGCGTAGCTGTCCTACTTCTGGCTTCGAGTAACAAAACTAGAAAGTTGGCAATTTTAAAATACTCTTGAAAGAAGAAAATACCTTCTTTTGAGCTAAATGGGAGCAGCAAAAAAATAAATAAAATTTATGTACTTCTTTTTAAAACAGAGAAACCACCTGAAAAGCAAGTGAGGGTATTCAACTGCCAAAAAATCAGATGATAAATATTTTAGCTCGATAGTCCAATTGTTTTGCTGATTCCTACAAAACACTTTCTGAATTCGAGTAAAAGGCCCATATCCAGATTGGGAGTCGACAGAATGTTGCCACTGGCATTACTGTCAGTGTTTGCTAAAGGTTCATGTTTGCATGTATTTGCCCATCAGCCCTGGCAGCTTCCTGGGAAGACTGCCTTCAGAGCTAGTCCTCCAATCATCATAAACTGGTTTTATATGCACACTTGAAAGAATTCAGGACTCACCAGAAGCTCTGAGAAATGAAGAGGAACGATCCATTAACATATTTTATTCTACTCAGAAGGCAGCATATCGCAGTTCCGTATTTTAACAGGAAAATGATTTGAAGTAAGGGATTGTATCTAATCTTTACCATGCACCCCCAGTGCAGTACAGGCCTGTTTGCCCTCCAGCTGCTGAATCAATACGTACTGACTAACTTTAAATATTTTATTTAGACTGCAAGTTCATCTATCAATACCAACAGGTTTCAAAGTCAGGAACCATTAAAATAATTTTTAGTCAGCTGTCTAACAATAACAACAAAAAAAATCAGAAAAATCTCTCAGCTACAGAGGTACAGCTGTGCCCTTTTAATATCCAGAGGAAAACATATACAGAATTGACAAGGAGCTCTTCCCACCTAAATACCTTTCAGTGCTAATGCAATAGAACAAATCAAATGGACTATTACGTAGCAGAGACTTTTGTTTTATTACATTTGTTATAAAGGAAATTTCCACCCTAAATATTAACCAAATAGACTACATCCATGGTGAAACATTTCATGTGTAACATTATTCTTTCATTTCTCCCCAGGAAAGCGGGTTGACCCAGAAGGAAGAACGGAGAGAGAAAAAACAGGGAGGCACAAAGAGAAAAAAGGAAGAAAAGAGAAGGGAATTGAAAATGACGAGGGTGAGCAAAACAGTTTACAAGTGAACATCTGGTACTGACAGGAGGAACTGAACACAGTCTGTACGGTCACGCTGAAGTCTAGGAGGATGGCACTTTGAAAAAAGGGAGGGAAGAAGTGGCAGCAGGAGGCGGGAGGAGGGAAAGAACAGAAGAGGTCAGGGGTGGGGAGTAACTAACTAACCAAAGTATGGTTCCCGGATGCTTACGTATTTAGTCATTATTTGCTCTATTCTCCCAAAGGCAAAAATGTCACCAGCTTAGTTTAAAATTTCCCTAAATAAGGTCAGACTAGGTTACTACCAGATTTTATCATCAAAACAGATTCCAGCCTACGCATCCAATTCAGGAGTCTCATTCAGAGCCGTGACAGTCCAATATGGTTTGGTTGTAATCCCTGAGGCGGGGGCTGGGCCAAGGATGTGGAATAACTCAGCTTTCAAGTCCTGATAACTATGGTACAAACACAAGTGATTATTTCAATTTTCTCTGCAGATTATTTTTTCAGGGCAACCCAATAAACCCAATAATGCCCAGATTTACTAGAAATTTTTTTATTCATTTCCCCATGCACCAGAAAGTAAGCTAATAACATCCCGCCGAGAGTGCTGTCAGGCTAAATCCCTGCACTGCTGAATGCACTGCCGGGATAAATCTCCCTTCACTTTCCATTCCACCATCCACTTTAGGGCAAGGCCCTGGGGACTGCTCCAGATTACCCCTCTGCACGCAGTGTCACAGGCACAAGCCCGAGTGGTCCAATCAGTGCCAAGAAAAGAACAAACTAAAAAAGATTAATTCACAGATGTTCATGCATTTCACATACACTGTGCCCCATGGCCCGTTGCTAGGGCAACAGGAGACCACCAGTGCGCGCTTTATTGGCTTTATGAAGTGCGTCTCGGGGACTATAGTCCGAGAAACGCTGCATAATAATAGTGTGGCTTTTCTGAAGCCTTGTTTTGTGTTTATCCACATTTAACCTTCTGAGTATTATAAAGAGCACCCTTATGCATAGCTTTCAAGCATGCCTCCCTTCCCCCCAAAACTGCCACAACTTTCTATCTAGTAACATTAAATTGCATCTCTTAGGGGTCCATTTTGGGAAGACCCATGTTTATATTGCTCAACCAGTTCCGTGACAAAAAAAAAATCTACAACCATTTAAAGATCACTACTATATTAGTGCAGCTAACCATATCAACCACTCAAAACCGAATACATACATGCCTTGTTTTCTATGAAACCAGGGGAACCTTGCTTTTGAGTATCAGGAGTCAGTGTTAGCCAGAAGGAACGTAGAAGCAGCAAGCCTCATCAGAGTCTGTCAGAGACGCAGCATGATCCAACAGAACTCTCTGCAGCAGTGGGAAGGTTCTGTATCTCTGCCGTTTTGGCAGTTTCCACGTGTGGCTACTAAGGACTCGGTATGTGGCTAATGCAACTGGGAAAATGGATTTAAAAATTCCATTTCATTTTAACTAATTTAAATAGCTTCATGTGACTAGTAGCTACACCATATTGGACAGGGCAGCCTCAAAGGCTTACCAGACAATTATGGATGTTTTTAAAAGTTCCTAAAAAGCTGTCCCTTCAAGCTGTTAGTTTCTGCTTAATTCATAAAAAATATAACTTCAAGTTAATGCACACAGAATGGTCTTCATGATTGCCGCTGCTGCTAGCTGTGCCAGTTCAAATCAGCCAGAGTCTTTGTGAAAAAGGCCAAGGGAACAAGGCTAACTTTCTCCTCCTTCTCCACCCCCACCCCCACCCAGGTTGGGAGGTTAAAATCACAAATGTCACAACTCTCAGAGCAGTAGCACAGATCAAGTGTTAATCTAAAGGGAAGGGGTGGGTGAGGGGAGAACACAGGCTTGTGGGGCGAGGGAGGATCTGGAATGAAGAGGAGAAAAATAAAGCCAGTGAATAGATCAATAGAAGCAACAGCTTACATTCAGATTCACAGGAGAAAGAACACACGGAGACAATCATTTCCTGGGAAAAGCTCAAGCCTAATGAGAATTTACTCTGCTCCTTTATGCGACAACCAGCCCTTTTGTGGCACGGGCTTCCTGACTGACAGGAACCCGGGGCCCCTTAATAGGATTTCCATATTATTTCCAACACCTGCCCAGAAGTTATTTGTTTACATTGAAGGAGGCAAGATTCTCAAATCAGACATCTGCTTCTAGTTCAGGCATATCTTAGGAAACCATCTAGAAAGCAGCTTTGTTACCATGGTGACATTTTTATTTTCCTCCTTTAGTTGGCTCAAAACATTAGCATTTCCAATTTTATTTTGTTGTTCAAAAGGCCAAATGTCGCTCACGAAAACAGAAGTTTAAAAAACGGTAAGTGAATAGAATTCTCAAAATTCTCCAGAATAATTAAAATGACCATAACAAGCAATAAATAAAAAGGAGATCTTATTATATAAGCCTACTGGCTTCTCTCACTGGGTGGCATCACTAACTTGTTTACCTCCCCTCCCCCAGCCCTCTTCTCAAATTTGAAGTCAGCATCTTGAAAAGTAGCAATTTAAAAAAGAAGATTCAAGAATCCTTCAGGATATGACACAATTAAATAATGAGTCCATTTCCATGAAAAAGAATTCCTCATGCTCACCCTTATCACCATATCTTAGAAAGTTCACTTACGACAAGAATACTTAAGACATTTTAACTTCCACCTTACTGCCTGCATTTCTGTAAAGGCGGAGGGAGGTGAGGGAAAGTGTAAGCTTTTCACGAACATTTAGTGGTTGCAGAGGGGATGGAATATTAAACAGTGTGAGGGAAGAAAGGTGGACAGCACGTGAGGGATTACATGTATGTGTGTGTTGTTCTCCAGTTTCTAGTGAAGTAAAACTAGAGGCAAAACTGAACCCAGGGGTTGGGAGGAGGGGGGTACTTTTTTTTTTTTTTTTTTTTCTGAGACGGAGTCTCGCTCTTTCCCCCAGGCTGGAGTGCTGTGGCGGGGTCTCAGCTCACTGCAAGCTCCGCCTCCCGGGTTCACGCCATTCTCCTGCCTCAGCCTCCCGGGTAGCTGGGACTACAGGCGTCGCCACCTCGCCCGGCTAGTTTTTTGTAGTTTTAGTAGAGACGGGGTTTCACCGTGTTAGCCAGGATGGTCTCGATCTCCTGACCTCGTGATCCGCCCGTCTCGGCCTCCCAAAGTGCTGGGATTACAGGCTTGAGCCACCGCGCCCGGCCAGGAGGGGGGTACTTAACCACCAATTGCAACTATCACAAATAAGCGAATTTCTTACATTACAATACTAGTACGCTCAGCTTAAAATGTTTTAAAGCAGTATAATTTATCACATACAAAATAACTGGATTGGTTCTAAATAATGAATAATCTGATAAAGTTAAAGTAATATGACTTATTTTATTCAATATTTAGATTCAAAGAAAAACAACTAAGTATTCAATTCTAACATTTCAAGTTTTGATTTGCCAAGTCTAAGCAGCATGACTGAGTTTTGAAATAACTGTATTATCTTCATTTAACAGCAACCTTATTCAAAAGAATCAAAAACTCTTTCAGAAAGTACTACTCAGCCCCTCAGCAAACTTCCTTTCTATTACTCTTTCGTGAAGACTGAATTCTCTTCAACGCTTTCACAAGGCAGTTGCCATGGCAGTAATCAGATATGACTCTCTAAGTCCAAAATTACAGCCCTTAGTAGTGGTGGCTCCCAAGCGTGGAGAGTCTTTTAACCCAGAAGATAGCTGAGCTACTTCAAATCACCATAGAACAAAATACGTAAGTTGGACAGAGGAAAGTGTTGCAGAAATAATTCAAGAAAGCAAGAAGTAAGAGTATTAAACTACCCCATGAGTGATTTTATAATTTTTCCAGAGGGGGGTTAGTGTTACTGTAAGAATACAAAAAAAGATGGTGAATAATTCTTTTGAATAATTCCCTTGGAAGAATTATCTACATTTTGAGAAACAAATGTTTTGAAATTCAAGTGCCAACTATAAACACTTAAATCTTAGGCCCCTCTAAAGTTTTAAAATGTTAACTATAAACGTTATAATATTTTGCAAGAGATGAAATTCATCCTAATTAAGAAAATTAGAAATTAAACATCAGTATGAAAATGTCTAATAACTAAGACGGTTGGTTTATGGAGGGAAAGGATTAAACCATTTTGCCAAATCAGCTGGAGAAAGCCAACCTGCCAAACAGCCCGCCCCTGTTAATTAATATTTGTTCTGCTTCAGCAATCAGTGGAGGAGGGTGCTGCTTTTAAAACAAGCCTGTCTCCCCGAGTCACATCATTAATCCATTTATGCTCACCACCTGAGGACCAGCTATGCCCTAAAGATATTTATTCATCTGTTTGACAAACAAACAATTACCACACATTTTCTAGAATTAGGACACCTGTTACATTTCATGCAGTTTACATGCCTAGAGGCAGGTATCAATTAATACTGAACAAATTACTGCATCATAGATTCATAGAACAAAACTTCTTAATTGTTCCTTGATAACTGTAAATAGTAAAATACATGGTAGAAATAAATACCTAAAAGTATTGTAAACAAATAATTGAAAAGCAATAGCAATGCTAAAACACTTAATTTCAAATTACCATCTTATTTTGGGAAATTGAAAGAGTTATAACATTACATGTTTGAAAGGCATACTTCATCACCCTACCACCCAACCCCTCAAATGATTTCCTCAACTTCTAACCATTGTGTCTACTTGGCTAATCATATGGCCAACTTTATTGCTGAAACATAACCTATGGTATAAGATTTTTATTTCAAAATTTGTTTCTAGGACAGGCCTAAATAAACAAATAAGAAAATAGCTACATTCCAAATACTTGGAAGAATGCTTTGAGTTACAGCCTTGAGATCCATGGAGGTTAAGTGACTTGTCCAGTGATACTCAGCTTACCTAGTGGGAGAGAGGATTGTTGAAGCACCTGTCATAGACTTCTTACAGAATGGCTCATATTCTAAATGTTTCAGTGTGCTTCCTTGTGGTGTCAAGAATACTTCATGGTGAATTACACCAGGAAAAGCCTTTTCCTTATCATGGGAGAATGGGATAGGAGAATGAAGTCTAGGTTTGCCTGCATACACTGGTGATGAACAATGAAATGGATTTTACCAATAATCAAGTGAGTAAGATATCTAGAAATATATGCTGACCATAAAAACGTAGAGTTCTATTTCTGTTCTTTAACCTTGAAACACAGGCTATGATGTATTTGAAATACAAATCCACTGTCTAGATAAGTATTGCTCAAGATAGGCTTTTAAAACATATTTTAAAATATGATTTTAAAATATATTAAGTACTTCTATTTCCTTACTGATTCCCCATGCCCTAACTAAGTAAAGTTCTCTTCCCCTAAAGTTTTAGCTTCTTGAGGGGAAGAATCTTAATCTGCTTTGTGGAATTGTATAAGAGGACAAATCGAAGATTAGTATGAGAGGGAAATTATGAGTTAGGGAGCAGCAAAAAACAAAAAATTTTTTAAGGAGAAAGACTTAAACAGACCTAACAGAGATCACAACAAAATAAAATGAATCCTATTCGAATCTCATTTCAAGTAAACCAATTATTTGAAATAATCAAAGAAGTTGGATTATAAGCTGGGTATTAGAAGATATCAAAGAATTATTTTACTAAGTGATTAAAGGCATTATGGTTATCTTTTTAAAAAGGGCCCACTATTTAGATAATGTGTTCATTTTGCATATTGAAGTACACAGGAGCAAAATGAGCATATAAATACTTCAGCAAAGAAAAAGAACAGAAATATGGCTACATATTGATAGCTCTTGTACCTAGTTGCTGGGTGTATGGGGGAGTTATTTATACTTTGTAGTGTGTTTCAGATTTTTAATAACTTAGAATGAAACTGGGTCACCCAAAGAGCTTTCCTTTGAGGACGGCACTGGCTATGTGACCTTTGACAGGCCTTCACACTTCTAAACCTTTCCTCATGTATGAAATAACGGTAAGCATAACACCTACCTTCACCGGCAAAATCTAACCTATGAGCTATACATTCAGTGGGGGTTGCTCAGAGGAGAGCAGCAGGATTGAGTGGACACTGTGGACCCACCTTATTTTTCCCTAAGGTTAGAGTGGATATGCTGAAGTGCTGCAGCCCTCAATTAGACAACTTCTCTTCTCAGATTACTGATTACGGAGGGGAAAATAGAAGATACCAAAAGTCCATGATTGTTTTGTTTGCTTAAACACTCTTTAGTGTTTTGTGGATTTCACTGATTCCCCCCTTTTTAATCTAGCTTTCTGTTATTTTATGCCTTTGCCTTTTTATAATACGTACATCTAAAGTCTGGGGTAATACAAATTTATCCCACCAAGTTATCTCCCAAACAGTAATACTCCTACTTAAAGGGGTGTATGAAGTAATCATTCTGTTAATTCAGGCTAAAAACCCACATTTACCGGTAACACCCAATTAATGAGGCAAAAGTGCTTTCTTGGCCTGAATCATGCCTTTCAATTTCAACATAAAAACAACCTTATTCTAATTTTCCGCTGATAAACCTTTATTGTCAACAGAATAACTGGGGGATAGAAAAAAGCAATGTATGATGTTTTAGTCATCTATGCCCCAAAATATAGATGCAGAAGAATAAAAAGGCATTGCCTTAAACACAAATAATGAGTGAATCATTATAAAAACCTTTAAACAAAATCAAGGAATTTGCACAGGAAAAAAACAGCGTATATACCCACAGAAAAGCACTTAGCTAAAAAATAATTATATGTAAATTTAAAAAATAAAGTGCACCATCCATACTCATTATGCCAACAAAAATTACAAAAACTATAAAGTTCCATATTGGCGGACTGTGTGGAAACATACTCAAACACTGCATTTGGCATTTTAAATTAGTACAGAGTTTTAGGAGATCAATTTGGCACTGCACAAGTCACTAAAAATGATCATACTCTTTGACGATGCATCCAGCACTCTGGGCTTGAAGACATTCCAATGAAATAACAAAAATAAAAACAACACCACTCAAAGGGGAAAAAAACGTTTGTACTGGGTAAGCATAGGCACAGAGGAAAAAGGTACTTCTGCTATATTTTACAGATAAAAAAGGCAAATCCCTCATAGATGTGACTTGAGAAGGTTATTGCACTCAGGATAAAACACAGGAGAAGCAGGCAGATACATAAAAAGGACTTACAAAGTAATACAGAATGCACAATAATAGCACCTTGCTTGAGGCCACGCAGCTAATCAGCATTTGGTGATAGTGAATTTTGCTACTTACATGTAAGCTGGTCTTGATTTTGGTGCCTACTTTTTGCTACCTGATATTGGAATTATGTAAACATTTGGGAACGGAGTGGGAAATAAGACAATTTCTGAACCTCAGATTCTTACCAAGTTTTAGGCAATTTGGGCCTTCACAGCTCTGAATCACTACCCTCATTTCAGTCACTCAGAAAAAAACTGGAGAGTGCTATGAGGAACCTAATGACTCACGGCAGCTGACTCCTCTTAATGAACTGGAACCTCCATCAAGCAGGAAGCTCCTGGCAGCACGTGGGAACGTCCCCTCTGACACCATTTTAGAGCCCATCACTTTTACCCCTCAGCCCTAAATGAGAAGGGGTGGGCAATGGAAGATTCCATCACCTCAGAAAACACTTCCTTAGTGTCACTTATGCCTTTTCTAGGGATGAGAGAAATGGTTCTCCATACTCCATAAGATGGTGAGAACACTCCCACTTAACCTACTTTGGATTCCTTTTGGAGAGAGAAATTTGGGATTTCTGCCCTACCATTAAGGGTAAGAGTGGATCACAGTCTGTGTTTCTTGCCATTTTCAGGCCTCAACTGTGGGACTTACTGTTGGGCACATGGAGTCACTAGACAGCCAAGTGACAAGCAAGGAAGGCTGCAGGTGCCATGGTTCCTGACTTCAACAGCCTTACAATACACACTGTTCTAGTTTCTCATCACCAGGGAAATTGATTCTTGGGCTCCTACAGTGCTTTCTCCTTTAGATCCATATTTACATTCTCCACCTTTGTTGAAAAACTTCAGATACAGGTCTGCAAATAACAGGCTTAGGAATGAACTTGGCTACAGGAGCTACAGAAAAAGAGATCAATAAAGCCAACCGCGTGCAATTTGGTGGCCGCAGAACTTCCCAGAAGAGAAAGACAAAGGAGAAAAAAGGCCCAATATGTTAACAAGTGAATTTCTTTCATGTTACTTGGCATCTAAAGGTAAAGTACCTTAATTACTTAAATCTTTACAGTAATTTTAAATTTATAGTTTATAAGCTATTCTGAAATCTGCCCTGTTTAACAATCTGTAACATCAAGAAAACATTTTAAAGTGTCTCTCACAATTAAACCCATCTACAACCTTGTATAAATCAAAATTTTGCTACCATATCAAAATGTTCCACTGGGGCTGTCTAAGATTGCCCACATCCTCATTACATGCAACACTAATTACTACCAGCAGATTCAGAATTTTCTGCACATTAGAGGCTTTTAGAGGAGCTATAAAAAATTTCAGGCACCATTAATTTAAATTTGTATTGAAATTTCCTTTTGACAGATGGCCAAAAATTACTTATTATTTAGAGTACCAGAGCTGCCTGTTTGCACATTAGAAGAGGAAAGGGAAAAATTAAAAGCAAGAAGGAAATTTATGTCACGTTCATTACCTGTTAAATGTTAAGGAGCATTATCTTGCATAAATAAATTATTTCATATGAGCTCGACTCCAGCTGCAGGCAACTGGCACGCTCTGGCTGATAAAAACCATCTAGAGTCACACAGCAGACAATCATAAAAAGCCCCCTCTTAACCAGGAACCACTTATGGGAGGGCGATCGATGGAACAAGCAACTAAAACTGCTTCTCTGAGCATCACAGAACACATTCAGAAAAATAAGCAAACTATCTCACCTTGTAGAACTATAGTACAGCCCCAGACCTGACGTAATACAACTTCAAATTTGAGAATGGTACCCAACCAAAACACCTATTTATAGATGCCATCCCATAATAAATCAAGGCAAAATCATCAGTTTTTCTTGTTTTTCCCTGGCTTCTAGCTATACAGATACTCATTTCCAGGCTCACCCTGAATGATTATAGATGATTTCAAAACACACCCTTACTCTTGCACGAGGGAATAAGAAAATGTAATTGACACAAAAGTGTGCACTGAAGTATAAATATTTTCACAGTCTTCTGGGAGTGGAGGCTTTTGTTTAGTTCACTGGACTGCCTAAAGGTATATATTTATAATAAGAAGGTAGGGAATGTTTATATTATGACCTCAGAATAACTAGACAGGCTTTCAAAGGCTGGTATCAGTTAATCCTAGTCACTGCATTTACTTACTACTTCCTAAGTACACATGTGTGAAACACTTAATATACTTTGATTAAGAATGCTTTTTTAATCTAGGTACTGATATGTATATGATACAACAAAATACACAACTGCAAATGCATAATTAAATAATTCAATGTGTTCAGTTCTAATTGTAAATGTTGACATTTATATGGAAGTGCAGATGCCCTTTCAAATTACAAAGATTCTTGAAGGGTAAAACAGGCTCAAGTTTTATTTTCCATTACTTAAGGGCACTGAAAAAAAAAATTCCTTTTCACTGTAAAATGACAAAGAGTAAAAAGGCATTCAGTGCTAGCACAGTGGTTTTGGGAGAAAATTTTAGCATTCATATACGTAGCTCCATTAAAAACTGCAAGATATAACTACCTACACTCCAAAACATTCAACTGATATAAGAGATAAAGAAACAGACAGCATTTGTACCTTGGCCAATGGTTGAGAACTGTCCTTTCCTTCTAACCAATAAGTAACACAATGGCATATGTAATACAACTATGCATATAATACAATGGTGTATGTACGTATGTATGTGTGTGTTTATTTTTTGAGACAGAGTCTCACTCTGTCGCCAGGCTGGAGTGCAGTGGCGCTATCTCGGCTCACTGCAACCTCCGCCTCCCGGATTCAAGCTATTCCCCTGCCTCAGACTCTTGAGTAGCTGGGACTACAGGCACAAGCTANTTGTACCTTGGCCAATGGTTGAGAACTGTCCTTTCCTTCTAACCAATAAGTAACACAATGGCATATGTAATACAACTATGCATATAATACAATGGTGTATGTACGTATGTATGTGTGTGTTTATTTTTTGAGACAGAGTCTCACTCTGTCGCCAGGCTGGAGTGCAGTGGCGCTATCTCGGCTCACTGCAACCTCCGCCTCCCGGATTCAAGCTATTCCCCTGCCTCAGACTCTTGAGTAGCTGGGACTACAGGCACAAGCTACCACGCCCAGCTAATTTTTGTATTTTTAGTAGAGACAGGGTTTCACCATGTTGGCCAGGATGGTCTCTATCTCTTGATCTTGCGATCCGCCTACCTCGGCCTCCCAAAGTGCTGGGATCACAGGCGTGAGCCACCGCGCCCAGCCTACAATGGTGTATTTATATTGTGTCTGGTTCGTAAGTGATCACATCAATTTTCATGCTTTACTCATTTCCTGCCATGGCAGTCTATTTTTCTTGTTTGCTTACTAAATAAATTCAGGTATCCTTAGCACATCCCATTCTGGAGGTATAGAAGCATATCCAAATCATTAGACCCTAAATACTTATCCTCTTTCCCTACAACTTGTCTATAAAGAGATACAAAAGGCAGATAAGACAGATGCAAAACCTAAAGAGAATTAACTTGTTATACCAGATATCATAATGTTAATTTAAAAGAAAAGTTGGTGAAAAAAAGTTACTTAAATTTAAAAGAGAAAATTATTTCCAGTGGTTAAGAAAAATAAAAAATGCACCATTCACTTAAACAAATGTTTTGATAAATTTTGTAAGTTGGAACTGTTTCCTCAAATGTGAAACTAATATGTATTTCCTTACAAATCAATTTATTTAATTCATTTCATTGCTATCTTACAGCCAAAGCCTAAGTGAAGAAAAGCAGTTTTTTGTTTTTTTTTTTTTTCACACAGCAAATAATAAAATGAGCAATGCAAGCCAGATCTTGCAATTCAACCTGGGTCAACAAATCTGATTCTGATAGAGAAATGGGACCTTAAAAACAAAACAAACCAAAAAAAAAACCACACACCTGAAAGTAATTTAAAAAATGCAGTTAACCACTACTAACCAGTGAAATCATTCTCTACATCTCAAAGAATTCTTTACTAGATTCATTCAAATCATTTACAGCTCTTTTAAGCCATTCCTCAGTCTAAATTTTGAGTCTTACCTTGATGGAGTCTCTGTCTATATGCAAAACAGCAGCAACACAAGAAGATAAAGTGGTGGGAAGAAGAAAAGAAAAGTACTAGTTAGTTTACATAAAATCATACTAATTTATCGAACTTGATCTCTGCTAAATAATACATTACACAGAGGTCAACTGTGTTGTAAAGGTAATTATTAATACTGCACAACCAAATTCATAAAGTACCAACCTACCTTTGATACAATTTCAGAAGAACCAAAGTTGGACATTCTTACTATCTGTGCTCCTTACAGACTTTTTCAAAGTGTTTAGAATCATGCATCAACTCTGTACCATAGCATTAAGATAACTGGATGACAAATTACAGTGTTTCTAATATCAGAGATGAACATTTATGCATATGAGATAAAAATCACTGACCTAATATTTTAATTCATAGTAAGGATGCTGAAACGGGGATATGAGCTTTTAATTATGAACCATACCCTTCGAGCCAATGAACCACCCGTGTGCTAAGTAAATTCCCAGAAAGGAATGCTGGGAGAGACTTTTCATCTGCATTTCTGTCATTAATAAAAATTATCAGTAAGCACCACAGAAAAACAACAGTCACATCACAATGTTTCTGCACCATCATCTACCTTAGTGGAGGAAGGAAATCAACCTAGAAGGAGCACAACTGGCCTTTAAATCAATTAATTGCATAAACAATTATGTTGGTCTTATAGGAAGAAATTAGTTAATTTCATGCTTCTAAACAGACTGGGTGAGAGAGACAGTTAAACCAACAGATTTCATTAATTTGGTCTGTACCTTCTTAATTACTAAGACTACTGAAATTATTTTCTTACCTGTGAGATTTTTACTGCTCTATATAGGCTCATTTGTTTATAAATAATAATTGATTTGGTCAAATATCAAGTGAGCATTTATCAGCAAGACATTCCCCAAAATAAATTCAGTCAAAACTAACTATTAATGCAACACGCTACTTCAAACAGAGCATCATGGGATTTCATTACTGATTTAGACCTGGGGAACATAGGAGGCAGCAAGAAATCAAAGGCAATAGCCAGAAACAGGCTCCTCTGCTTCTGGGGAGTACGTTAGCTCTTGCCAACCACTAGAATATCGTTTGGCAACTGGCTACTTGCAGTAATTAATTTACCTTCCAGTAGAAATCCATTGTTTAGTCACCGGTAAAACTAAATTCAGAGAGAATAAACAACAGCATCCAGAACCTACCCTCAGCAGCAGGTAGGTTATCTCAGATTGGCATCCCAAGACAGTCACTCACCTCTTTGGTGATCATTGTCATGGTGCTTCTTCTCATCTTTAATTGGAAGATGGGACTGACCTCCTAGAGCACTGGAGAGGGCCAGAAGCCCAGCACTGCTACCGATGGGTGGAATGGCAGGGGGCTGGAGCCCTGAAGGGTGTGGAGTCAGAGGTACGGGTAGACCATGTCCATGTGATAAATGCTGGGCCTGGAGTTGTTGCTGCTGTGAAAAATTAAACACAGATATTGAATTTGCCCCCTATATCCAACCCCTGCCCCAACAGAAACAGAAAGGAGGCACAAATAGGCAGTAAAAAAGCCAACACCTATGCAAGATTTATCATTAACATATCTATTTTTAAAAGGCGGAAGGGGCAAAGGAGCTATATAGTCAATAAATGCTACCTTTCTTATACTTGGAGGTTTTGCACATGCAAAATCAGTAATAATTAAGTGAAATTATGTAAGTAACTTTCAATAGTTGATATTCAAACATATTTAACAAACCTCATAAAAGGCTTTTTTAATCTCAAAAAAAATAAAATAAGGCCTCACGATCATACATTTCTAATCAAAACATATACGTGAGTAACTGTTAAAGCAGTTATGTTGAACAAAAAAAGCTGAAAATTGAGAAAATTAGTGTTAAACAGTTCTCCCAGAACCACTGCACAGCATGCAGGGAGAGTTAATTTGAAAGAGAAAACCTGAATTAACAACCCAGAAAAGGAAACTGGTTGCAGCCACCGTTTTAAGCCCTTTAAGTGTCCTCAGCGGTACTTGAGCAAATTACTAAAGAAAATCTAATGTAGCAAGGCTTGGGTCCTCCTGTAGGCTTGCTCAATAATGCTGAAATAATTGGGCACTCTGTGCACGTTTAGTGATGCTCGAATGAAAAGCTAGAGGCCTGCCCTTGTACTCTTCTCTAGCGGCCGACTCTGTGTTGTGACAGGTTTATTTGAGTGGGACTGTGATGCATGCACCAGTAACTGCGCTGACAAGAGTTTAAAGTCATTTTTACCAGCACACTGGCAACACATAGAGAAAGCCCTCAAGAGGCTGGAATGGGTGTGCTTGACCTCAGCCGAGGCTACATCAAACTCTGCTACAGGAACTGCGGTGGGCAAGCCTTGTTGCCTCTTCTGAGTGGGAAGAGGAGGAGAGGAAGAGTTGGTGGTGAAGGAAGGACATTAACTGCATTCCTCAGTAGGAATCCCTTCAACTCAAACCCTGCTTAACAATACTGTATGACAACAAGTACTGAGTAATTCTCAGGTGAAATTTTGTAGTGACTGAATTTTAGTTATTGCCTTTAAAGAAATCACATTCCAGGCCTAACCTATGAGAGCCAAATAGTCCCTTCTGTAATTTTCTTTCCAAGCAAAATTTCACAAAATACCTAGAGATAGGGACAGGGATAGAGACAGAGAGAGAGAGAGAGATCACTCCACCAAGAAAAATCTTGAAATGCTTTTATTAATACCTCAGAGAAAAAAAGTGGACCTTTTTTTCTCCTCTGCAAATTAGGTTTATTTTCTTCCACTCCTGCATGTCTTCCTATGTTTGACCACAAAAGTCCATGTACAGTATTAACTAGCTCTCTTTTCTCTTACTGACCTGCACCTATGTTCTGGCTACATGCACTTAAAATATAGTCAATAGAATAAAGTATGAACACTTTGAAAAGTAAGTTTACAAGCAGAAAATGGAAAATGGGAGCCACATCTAGACACTCCACCAACCAAGCCCCACCCATGCTCCAAGTCCTGCCGAAGCTATTCTTAACTGGTTAGTTTTGAGATAAGGTGATTCTCTTCATTTAAGTGGCCAAAATCATGTTCATAATTCTTTACATACTGTTATTCAGTGGGGATCAAAAAGTATGCGCACACAATTATATTTCCTAACTCTGCAGAATTCTTTCTCCTCTAAATTCCCCTAATACACCATGTGTATGGTTTGGACACACAGTCACTTTCTACCTTAGATCAGAGGTCAATGGGCAGGCATTTATTAAGATCCTGCATGCTCGTCTTTCTTACCTCCCTTCTTAGACTCTAAGCACTATGAGTCTACATCTCACAAATCCTAGCTAACTGCAGACCCTGAAATATTCACACATTATCTTGATAGTATTAAAAACACATCTATTGCATTAGACAAAAAAAAAAAAAAAGCCTGGCGCAGTGGTTCACGCCTGTAATCCCAACAATTTAGGAACTGAGGCAGTCAGATCACTTGAGCCCAAGAGTTTGAGACCAGCCTGGGCAACACGGCAAAATCCTGTGTCTACTAAAAATATAAAAATTAGCAAGGCATGGTGGCACACACCTATAATCCCAGCTACTCAGGAGGCTGAGGTAGGAGGATCACCTGAACCAGGGAGGTCATGGCTGCAGTGAGACATGACAGTGAGCCATGATTGCACTACTGCATCCCTGCCTGTATGACAGAGTAAAACCCTGTCAGAAAGAAGAAAAAAAAAA